>NW_010515136.1:3958-13954 GCF_000687285.1 Phaethon lepturus | reverse complement strand
AAGCCCCGCTTAGGGAGCGCGCAAAGCCCCGGTTAGTGAGCGCCCAGCACGGCTCCCGCAGAACCCCTTCGGCGAGATCCTTCTCCTTCCATCATCGCGCCGTGGGAGCTCCGTTCCCCAGGAGGCGTTTGTTCGCTTTGCAATCCATCATATAGTGCATTACTGCACCGTGGCTGGGCTTAAGTTAATGTAAATTGTGAAATGGCTTTTAAGAACGCCACTTTTAAGTTGAGGAAGCCACGGGAATGCCTCCAATCGTGAGCTTGTGTCACAACTCATAAAATCTTTGTACAACAGAAAAGCATCCCACCTCCCGGGCTTAACGCAGGGCAGGCGCGCCCGCAGCCAGCGCGGCTCTGTGCCTGCTTCTCCTCTGCCGTATTTTGAACCATATACGGGCTGGACCGGGAGCAGCCCTTTCATTGACTGCACTGGGACTGGCTCTGCACCAGCTGCTCAGCAAGGAGGCAGTGAAGCATCACACCCTGCATTATCTACCAAATTAGACAAAAAGATGAGGAGTGACTCATTCCAACCTTTTTCATCTCCCCAGGCATTCTTTCTCTCCCCCTCTCTCTCAGACACACATTTAAATTTCACCCAATGCTGCAGCCTTGGGAGTTTTGCAGAGGTTTGCTGCTTCGCGTAAAGCTGAGCTCTGCACAGCTCCCACCTCAGCATTTACACCTCAGGACCGCTCCCAACCAAAGCTCACGCAAGCAAAGGACTGGAATTTGGCACAAGCCCTGCAAAGCTGGGATCGGGGCACAGTTCTACCGCACTCATCTGCCCTGGGCACTGCACCCCCTTCTCTGCTCTGTCCCACCCTTCCCAAAGGCTTCCACCTTGGCACCCCATCTCCCTGCTGTCACAAAGGCCAAATGTTGGCTGCTTCCTTGCTCTCTGCTGAGTAGGTTTCCTTCTAATCTCCATAAAGCCTCCAGGATTTGAGCCCAACTAACACAGATAAATCATTGGCTTTGGCCTAAAAGTCAGCCAATTTAGCCTTGGCAGATTTGCTCCGTCAGAGGTCACCGAGTAGCTGAGATTTACTGAAGACACTTGCTTTTTCTTGGCTTTGTGGTCAAAGTCAAGTCCCTCAGTGACACTCTAACACCTGCTGTTCTTTTATGAGGGAAACCACTATGCTTCTGGGAAGAGGTGCGTTCCTGTGGTTTATGAGGCTTTTTCTACCTCTGTTCTCCTAAAAAAAACGCAAGTAAAGAGCGCAGTGACAACCGGCGTACTGCACAGAGCAAGGCTGCAGCGTCGGCTGGAGCAGGGCGGCTGGTTCACATGAGCTCCCCGGGGTTCATGGTGGATGTCCTGCCAAGTGCCAGGCTAGCAGTTGCTCATCTTTTCTTACTGACAACTGGACTCATTTTTTGCCTTAACTGTATTCATAAGTTTTTATGATTTCATTGTTGAAAATAGAGTAGATACTGAACCTCTGCTTTTATGTCTCTTAAGAAAAACACCATAAGCCTCCCTCTGGATGTTGGATAGCTTTCCAGGCTGGGTGATCTTCTCCATCAAAGTCCTGTTAATTCCTGGGCCTGGACCTGCAATTGGGCAAAGATTCTGCTGTCTAGGACAGGGAATGCCTGAAATGGGCAAAGTTTGGGCAAGCCATTTCTGAAACAGATCTTGAAGTTTTGTTCCCTGGGTTCCAACGCTCAGCATGCCACTGAGAATCCCCTGACCAGCGCACTTATGTGGAGACACGAAATGCAAACGAGTCGTTGGGAGTCCTTCTCCATGAAGACCTTAATGAATTAATTTGTACCTGCAGAAAAAGGGAAAGAAACCTGCTGCGCTCGACCAACGACGGGCAAATGAAAAACACCCAGAGGCTTTTGCTGCCACAGTTATTTCTCTTTGTGGGAAGACGAGCGGTGGAGCCACAGCTTTCTGCTGCAGGAGAGCCTGACGGAAGGGAAGCAGCAGACCTTCGGCACAAGCAAACCAAGCAATGGCGTTGGAGCATCCCTCTTCCCAAGGTAAATCCTTCTGCCAGGGGCCACGTCCTGCCCCTCGGAAGTCAGCTGCGGCGCACGGGCAATAGTAGCAGAGATCCGGGGAGGGAGAGGGCGGGGGAATTCACAATCTTCGTCACTGTTCAGTGGCAGCAGAGGCAAATTGGGGCTCTGTGGTCTCCAGCTCCAGTGAAGGTCTTGTGCTTTTGCGAGGTTCATTGTCAGCGTCCTACAAACTGAGAAGTGTCACCCTGGTAACTTTAATCCTGCTTCGGCACAGATTGTTCTGCATGCTCTCTCATCTGCGGAGTTTGAAGGATGAAGCTGTCACTGGGGAAATGATCTGATGCCGACATTCTTGAGATATTGACACAAAGAAAACGTAGTTTATTAAAATGGTGCAAGATGTTGGGATTCCTGTTTATATGGGAGTTTCAAAACACATGTTTGTTTACAGACAGTTCCTGCAATTAGATCAATGTAGGAATATTCCCCCGTGGGGGGCAGGGGAGGAGTGTGAAGTGCAGTATTTCCCACCTTCACCTTTTTGGTTTTCATGGCTACCCTGCATTTATAATAGAGATAGTAAAGCAAGCACCAGCCATTTGCTATTTTAATGAATATCAGATACTTCTCCAATACTGGGGAAAGCTGGACTTCAGGTCTCTGAATCCCCTTTGCTGGGCTCTACAAAGCTTGGAAACCCTCAAAACTGGCTAAAATGTCACAAAGGCAGGGACTGTTTCTCCACGGGCTGGAGGTGAGGATCCTCCCTCTGCTTCCAGAGCAGGGGCGACGCTTTGCCGCTCCCACAGTCCCTGCGGTGCCTCCACTGACTCCCCGGCTTCAGCGGGAATTTCACAGTTTATGGGTTTCTTCTGCAAGACGTACCTCGGAAGATGAAGTTCCTACATCTGCACCCCTCTGGATAAATCTTTGCAGATACACAACCTGAAAGCGAGAGTCTCTCTGCAGAGGCATTTGTGCCCCCGCGAGTAAGCGCCTTCCTTTTGTGGCCTTTGGGTGTCAGAACAATGACAGGAACCTGGTTTTCTTTTCAAAAGGCCCTTGAAAGCAGGACCCTTGTTTGACTTGGTACAGAAGTGTTCTTTTTAGAAAGCCCCTCAGAAACATTTCTTTCAAAGAATGCAAAGGTTCTGATTAAGGTATTTTTGTTGCCTCTATCGAGGCGAGTTTTCTTCTTTCCTGTGAGCAGTTTAATCGCTTCTGTCTGCAGGTTTTTTTGAAGAGCACTTGCAGAAGTGGTGTCCACCTCTAGATGGTGTGTTTTACTCAGAAGAAGTTTATGTCTGGGCCTTTACATAACTTTTGCTCACTTGTCTGAGGTTGCAAATACTCACTGACCAAACCACACAGATTTTAGTATTTCCTTGTTTCCCTGACATGAAAATCTGGCTGCAGGGTAATGCAAAAATGATAAAAATATATTACCTAGATGCTTCAAAAAAGGCGTATTATGCGGTACATTTGGTTGGACGTGTGAGGTATCTACTATGTAACGTCTCTACTATGTAACTGATAGCACTGCATGTCTTTTGGGTTCCTTCCTGTGCTAACTAAATTAAAACAGAATCTAATTTTTTCTAATACAATGCCTCTAGTCTTGTACTTGAACGTAAAGAAAGAGGGAAGGGACAAGGATGGGCGATACCACAAGACTAAAATGGTGGCGGTGTTGCAGTAACTAACTCCAACCACAGCATTTATACTTCTTTTCTCTGGACAGCATAGGATGGAGCTAGGAAGCTTTGGAGGGGAAAAAAAAAATTAGCAGATGTGTAACATTCCCACAAACTTAGGAAGATCTTTGAGAGCTCCCATCCCTGGAAACATTCAAGGTCAGGTTGGACGGGGCTCTGAACAACCTGCTCTAGTTGAAGATGTCCCTGCTCATGGCAGGGGCATTGGACCAGATGACCTTGAAAGGTCATGCTGCCCAAAATGCTCAAGAACTCTTTCCAAATATTAATTAATTAAGACTTAAAACCTTTCTGTGAGGCAGGTTCAGTGATCCTGACATACCTTTACGTCCCTGGCCCCTTTCAGGACATCACAGCTGCTCTAAACATGTCGCACGACAGCTCAGGACAGACAATAGAGAAGATGACTATCTGTTCCATGTCATGGAGGACAATCACAACTCCCTGCAGTCCGAATTTGCAGGTACAACTCTTACCGTGATGGTAAGAGGACGGCAGGTTGAGATTTGATTTGCTGTGGGATGTGCAATAACCAGGGAGTTACATGTCATGTGGGTAGGGCTGTGCTGGGCTGTACTATGGACCTCATAGAGTTACTCGGTGGAAACGTCTTGTGAGAGTCAAAATCTGATCTATCATTGGACTTGTGATTTTATTTTTTACCTGTTTTTTGACAATCTGGAAGAAAAGTGTACAGAAGCATGTCTAAGAAGAACGGGCATCGCAGCTTATGTTATTCAGTTTTAATTCTCTAATATTTAATCCTCTAATACCCTTCAATACCCAGGGGGGTGAGAGAGTGATGTATCCTTAACCAAACAGGCAAGATACAGTTTGTGACGGACTTCAAACAGAGAGTGGTTTCCTTCTGAACGTCAGCATTTCCCTCCTTGAAGGAATAACATGAGATAATTCAATGAGAGAGTTTTGATCACTTTGGAAAAGCAACGAGGAGGACATAGAGAATTAATATCACTTGTTTGCAGGTAGGGATAAGGGCCATTTGGTTCCGCTGTGGGTTTTTTTTGTTTTGTTTCATTTGATATTTTATAAGAAATTGAAAGAACATGTAGTTGTCTTCACTGTTCTTGGGCATGGGAATGGTACAGTTAAATTAACTAGGAGCAGAAAAGTCACCAACCTGCTTGCACTATCCAACTGAAACGTGCAGAAAGTAATCAAATAGAATAAATGATAAAAAAGAAATTAGATCCAAAAATCTGCTGGGCTTTCATAAGCTAAAATGTTCTTCATAACACAGGTAAGGAAATTGCTCATGCTGACTTCAATGGGTCCAAGATTTTCTCCATGATTTCTAACCTGAAATTTCTGCTTGTAGCAGTTTAAAAAAAGACCTTGTATGGAATCAACTTTCCCAGTGCATTGTGAGTAATATCTACTGCTTTTATTTTACATCTCGGCTTAGCGATAGAACTTTCTTGTAAATAAGGGTTATTTCCACTAAAAGGCTATTATGAAGTTATCTTTGATGCTGAGGCTACAGTCTCAGTTCCCAAGCGTGAAAGAACACTTTCGGATATAAACAGCTTTGTTACGTCTGCTTAAATACCCTGTTTTCCGCAGGAGCAGCCGAGGGAGGAGTGAGGGCGCAACCTGGGCGCGTCGCTGCGGCGTGCGACATTTCACGCTCCACTGGCGGGTCCCTGACAAAGGGCCACCCCACAGGAATTAGACTTTCATGTGGTTATCGCAGGGTGTTGCTGGAGGGTTTCATTTAGTTTTTTACCAGGAGATTTTTTCCTCCCGATCGCTGAGCGGCCCATAAACGCCACCAGAAGTACCCCTCCCGCCGAGCCCCGCTCTGTTTTGGCCTGATGTGACCGGGTCCTGGTTCAATGCGATGTTCTCCCTCGTCGGTGTCAGATGCTGGAGGTGGATGTTGCGATTCATTCGTACATCGTTGTTTGGGTTTTTTCTTTTTTCCGACGTATATCCCCCAGACCTAGCGTGGGTGACAGGCATTCCCTGCCGCAGCGCGGGAGGCATCGGGAAAAGGCAGCCCTCGGAGCACTCAGAGCCTTCTCGGGGGACACCTCTGCCCCCCTCCCGCTTCTTCTGGGCTTCCTGGTCTTCTTCAGCCTCCCACCCTCCTCTTCTAGCCTCCCACCCCACTATTCAGCCTCCAGCCCCTTTTCTGCCTCCCAACCTCTCTTAAACTCCCACCTTCTTTTCCAGCCTCCTACCCCCTTTTTCGGCTGGCCACCCCTCTCCCAGCCTCCCATCTCTTTTCGGCTTCCCACACCTTTTTGCACCTCCCATCCTTTTTGGCCTCCCTCCCCTTCTGGGCCTGCAACCCTGTCTTCCACCTGGAACCCCTATTTCAGCCCTTTTTCAGCCTCTTGCCCCTTTTCAGCCTTCTATACTTTTTTGGCCCCTAACCTCCCGCTGGCCTCCCACCCGTGTTTTGGCTGCCCCGGTTTGGGGATTCGTGAAGGGCAGCACCGCAGCTGGGCTATTTTAGATTCCGGAAAACACACCTGAGAGGCTGTTGATCACGTTTTTTAACAGCAGGTTGTTTGCAAGGAAACTGCTGAGAGCATTTGCACTCGGAATTTAACCAGACCCAAAATATTCAGAGAAGCCCCAGCAACAGCGCTTCTTCTCCGCGTCTGTCAGCCGGCGTCAGTGCGGGCAAGCGTGGGGAGGAGTGGTAGATCTGCTCGCACAGAACATCACCTCTGGCATCGGCCTTATCATCTTGCTTTCCTGTGCCCCCACAATCTTTTGGCGGTGGCTTAGCATCAGCTGTAATTGCTATTTAAGATTAAAAGCCCTTGTGCTCTTGGGAGAGGGTGGTACCTCCCGCACTGGTGGTCCTACCTCACCCGGAGCGGCGGCACAGGGCAAGGAGAGACCGGTAAGGGCAGCTTGCAGGGGCCAGGCCCGTCTCCCATCTCCTCTCAGCCTTGGTAGCTTGGGTTAAACCTTCAAAAAGGAAGTTTTCAGCCCACGTGTTGATGCAACCTCCTCTCCCCCAAGTTCTCCGCACCCCGTTCAGCCCTTTGTATCATTCTGGCTGGGAATGCACTGGCTGTTTTCACACAGAAGACATGTTTTCAGTTTCTTCGTGCACAAAGAAATGCATTTTCCAAGCCATGCAATTATTGTCAGCTTTCTAAAAAGCCGTGGTGGGACAGACTGTCTCAGATCTACCCCAGTTTTATCTCAAACTTGTATAAAGTTCAAGCAATTAGATTTGCAGGACAAATCTTAACGTTCCTCCTCCCATGCACTTACCTATTTTGACAGTCAGCTAAGGGAGGCGAGTTTAATTTGTTATTCCAGCAAAACTGACCGTTAACCTTGGATCCTCATTTAGGACAATATTTAATCATAAACTTAAAAAGCCTTGAGAGGAGTCATTTTTATAAGTGATAATCTAAGCCATTTGTCCTGCTCAAGGCCTTCAGAGTTAACAGGAACATCTGCAAGACAGTTATTGTGGCAATTAATTCCAAAACACAGATAACTCAATAATTTATAATAGACCCCCACCATTGAATTGCACTTGCTATTTTTATTGATCCCAGTGCTTACTATGTGTGTTACGCTCATTTCTGATAATCTATCTGGCCTTTTCATTTACCTACTGGTGCTCATCAGATTTAGCTCTGGTTTGGTACTGGAAAGCCTATGAAGCAGGCTGGATCCACCATTTTAATTATTATTCCAATTCACTGGGTGAAACAAATGTGAATTTGGAACTAACATTTAGGCACATGAGAGTAATGAATTCTTGTCATTCAGAGGAATTAATATATGCAATTATTTTGTCTTTGCAGGTTTCAGAGTCCCGGTCCAAACCTCAGGTTTTGCTCTGGAACAATTTTTTCCTGTTTTAAGTCTGTCACAGAGAGAAATGTCACCTGGCCCTTACTTCACCTTTGTCAGCTCACCTTCGCCTCTGAAGCAACACCAGAGCACAGTTACATTAAGAACCAAAATTATGACCACCCGGTTTCTGCTCTGGGATCTTTTATAACACCAGAGCTCTCAACATACCTCCTCCCCGGAGACCAGCCTCAGCTTTGCAAGTGAAGGCTGCAGGGTTGCGGTTGAAGGATGCAGAACTGGAAACCCAGAAACTCAGCCCTGCTCGCAGCGGACGTGAGCACAAGCAGAGCAGTTGGCTCTGGACAGACCGCTGGAAAGGGAAGAGGCATAAAGATATTGTGATTTTTGGGTGTCGATGCAGTTGCTCCGACAGCTTGAGGGCATCTGCATCCTTAGTCATGCAGCAAAAGTGACTTGGGCAAGGAATGTGGTTCCTGTATTTCCCTGTGTTAGGGTTCCTGTCAGGTTTTCCTTGCCAGGCAGTGTCAAAACGAGACAGGCGTGGGGTGAAAGTCCTCGGAGAAGCGTGTGAGGTGGTGCCAGAGGTTTCGCAGGTGCCACTGTTGTTATTTCTGAGCGAGAGCGGAGGTGGTGTGGGGAAGGGCGTTGCGTGGTGCTGTCTCGGATGAGTTGAGAAAACAAGGTCATTAGGGGTGCCGGGTGGCTTGGTGCTAGAGCAGAGCTGAGCGCTGTCGCAGCACAAGCAAGGTTTTAAGCTAAGCTGCGTGCGCAGCTCCTCAGCCTCGCCTGGACTTTCTTGTTCTTACAAATTAAGACGCTTCATGCGAACCATCATTTCTCAGAGGAGTCAGATCAGGTGCTTGCTCAGGAGGATTCAGTGATTTCGTTTTTAGACGTCTTTGACCAGAAAGAGAGAGTTGTACGAGTATGTTCCTCTGCAGAAAGATCTTTTCCCAGCCGGACTTCCTCATGCCCTCCCCGGTTTCCATCTCCCTCCAGGCAAGCGCTGTGCTCCCCCTCCCTTGGCATTTCGGAGGGGTGGGCTGATCCCCGCTGCTGTTAGCAGAGAGGGCTGCGCTTCAGTCCCCATGGAAACAATTTGGAGAGTTTTTGAGCTTGTGTAGCATTGCTGAGCTGTGTTTCGCCTTCCTTCTCACTTCGATCAGGAGAGCTGCACAGCTTTAATTCATTAACGTTTGAAAAGCACTTTGAGGTCCTTGAAAAAGGTGCTACAGAGGAGCAAAGTGTTATTACCTCAGATTAACTGTTTCTGTTTTGCCCTGGAGTCACAGCTGTGAGTGTTCGCTGGGCTTGGTGGAAGCCAGAAGAAGGGAGCGAGGTCGTCTTGTCAACGACGGCCTCCTGGAGAGCTCTTCTGCCAGCACGTCCATGCTGCAGAAAGTCACCTCGACACCGCCGGCAAGTCTGAGCAAAACTTCTGCGACGGCAGTCAGACAAGGAGTACGTTCTGGAAAGCTCAATAGCCTGATTTAGAGAGGCAAAATGGAGGGAATTTGTAAGGAGAAATGTCGCCGCACGATGAATGTGCTCTCGTGCGTATCTAGAGAGCAGCCGGCAGGACAGGCGGGGTGAGAGCTCACAGCACTGCACAGCGGGGCCAGCTGGGGATCCACGCTGCCTCGGATCTGGGGGTCACCCCCAAAAGCTCTGTCAGAAGAAACTATGTACTGCTATTAAAATACCCAGCTGCCTCAGGGGTGCATATCCATTTAAGCCAGGTGCGATTAGGAGGCCAGCTTCTGCTCCTGACTTCAGAGGTGTGAGTGCAGAGCTCTCTGGTATAGCTTGGAGCAGGTTGCACCCCAGTGCTGCTGTGGCAGAGTAATACCACATACTTGTCTGTAATTCAGGAATGTAACATGCTACAGCCTAAGGGATTTTACATTTCTACTCCCTACCAAGTGTCTCGGCACCTTTCAGATACCTGCTGCTCTTCAAGCCCCACCTAAACTCCTGCTAAACCCATTGGCACTTGGGAATCACCGCGCAGCTCTGGGTGCTTCTGCATCCATGGATTGGGCTCCAGTTTCCCCATCCCTCACTCCTCTATCTGCTCCTCTGTGTGGGAAAGCCCATAGGGTGGGTCGCCTGCAAAGTCCTCTCCAGCTTCCAGCTGCATTAGTGTCCCCAACTCTGGAAGAGAAGTCTGCAGCTGCTGACCAGGTTTCCTGCCAGTGAGTACCTGGGCTGGCTTTTTCCTTCCCTCCTTCAATTCTGGGGTCTTTTTCGGGGGGTGGTGTTTTTTTTAAATTATGTTTTTCTTTTCTTTTTAATCAATTATGTGTTTTCAGGAAGTTACAAATAATAAACACAATAATAAACCTGCGCTGCCTGCCTTGGTATGGGTACGGTGAGCTGGGAGCACATCGCTTCGTCTCTGCTCTTAGTTCCAGCAACAACTACAAAAGCCAGTTTTAAACTGTTTGTTTTGGTATTTAAAACAAATCGTTCCCCATACACTC
>NW_010515136.1:0-3940 GCF_000687285.1 Phaethon lepturus | reverse complement strand
CTCCAGTTCAGCGTGATCAGCTGAAAACTAACCATACCAAAAAATGTAGGGATGGATTTCCATCTTGGTCAGGTCCTCACCTGCAAGGCTGCTCAAACCCCGGGCAAGGGAGAGGCAACGGGACACAAGCAGGGCGAGGGCAGCCAGGAGGGGCCCTTTCTCTCACAGCAGTCCTAGGTCTGCTCGAGTCACCCACGAGCGCATCCTCCCTTCATGCTCCTCTTCCCCGGAGACGCCCCGACCCCTTCCAGCCTCTCCCCGCGCTGCGCTGGGCCGTCTCCTCTGCAGCGCGCCCAGCTGCACCCTCCGCCCGTCCCGTCTCGCGTTCCCCTTCCCCCTTTTCTCACATCCTCCCGCCGCCGCGGCTGTGATTCATTAATGCTTCAGGGATACCAGGGAATGGAAAAAACCTAACCAAACACCAGGTTGTGCTGCTCTGTACGTTTCCTATAGTGACTCACAAGTCCGACCAGATAACTCCCCTTCCCTCTCACTTAGTCACTCTCTCCCTCCCAGATAGGCTCGTCTGACTCCTCGCTTCGCTCCCGGTTTATTATTACTCGGTTTTCTTTGCCGTTCCCTCGCCAGCCCGTGCGCTACGGTGGAGCTTCGGGATGTGAAGTTCTCCCTCGCTGACCTGTCGCACACAATGAAGAGCAAAGAAAAACACTGACTGCAGCAGCTTTGCCTATGGAGAAACCATAAAGCAGAACCGCACTCTCGCCCCCCCCTTCTCCACTTGGGCTACACACAAATTACTTCGTCATTGTGGCGAAACAAATAAGACTTCATTATCATTACCATCCTGATGGGAGTAAACAAGTTTATTTACACTCGAGCACTGCTGAAGAATAAAGTCATAGAGAAAAGTTCAGGGTAGGTGGCCTGTCTTTGTCATTAGGGACAGCTTTTACAAAATCACTGCCCGCTCGGCCAGACAGGCTGCTTATTCAGGCAGGCCCGGGTTAATGAAAGTACGGTGTGTGCTTGTTCAAAGGAGGACTACAACACTTGTAATCATGGGTGGTCACATTTTTATTTAATGATACGTATCTTTCCTTTCTGCAGCGTTTGCTCTTAACCCTTTGCCTGCCACTCGCCAGTCCTCGTGCAGTGACTAATTACAACTTGCCAAGTAAACTCTGATACCAGGTCCACAACGAGCTAAACCCACTTAAAAAGTGATTTTTATTTTTAAATAACCTTTTCACTAACAGGCCTGAGGTTCTGACAAAGCAAAAAAGACCTCAAAGCACGAAGGGCCCCACATGTGTAATCACTGGAGCTAAAATAATAATAAAAGGACAACTGCAAACAAACTTGTGGGAAGAAAGGGCTGCAAAACAGAACTGCTTCCTTTCTTTCAAGGCCTTCATGTGGCCCCAGTGATAAATCTGTTGGGACAAGGATACTTCAAAGCCAGAGGTCGAACTCTGCTCTCACTCGTGCGAGTCTCACAACTCGTGTCAATGGAGTTACACACGGGCAGGAGGCTCAGACCTGCTGTTCTGCTCTCACAAACGCAATGACAGCCAAAGCCAGCCATGATGGGGAAAAAATATCTATTTATCTATGACATGACCTTGCTGAAGTGCTGGGTACAATCGCGCAACACTAAAAATCCTCCCAACATCTCCAAACTTTCCTTCTATTTCTTATGACTAACCGGTCTGCAGTGCTCACGCCTGGATCATGGGGAAGTTCAAGCTCAGATACTTTTTTTTTTTTTTTTTTTTGCATCTATTGGATGTATTAAAGAGCCACATGGAAGGATGTGCACAAGCAAAGGCAGAATTCACCATTGCTCACCCAATATTTTCACCTGCCTGTTGCGGGCCGTTACTCCTTTCTGTGGTCACGCACAGAAAGTTTGTCTGTCTACCAGCACCCCTCCCTCCTCACAGCCATTTTTGAACTTTGCAATCACTTTTGACAGAGGAACAGAGATTTGAAGACACTAAATTTCTCCAAGTTTTAGAAAACCCACAGCTGTGTGAAAAGCTGATGCTCCAGTATATGTGAATTATCGCCTGTCACTTAGGCATCTTCTTCACAAACACTCTCCAATGGTACTTAGGAATGTAAAATCCAAATTACAAGCAGTTTTGGGAATGGGGAAGATCCTCCCCTCAGTTAGACTTTGCATCTGCAAAGGAGATCCATTTAGGACAGGGAGAGCAAAATGCTTAAGGCAAAGCTTTGTGCAACGATGTTGCTTAGCTGCAACTTATCTCTCTGGTTTCCTTACCCGGTCAGGGGAGACCTCACCGTGTCTCCTGCCCTGCTGTCACCTCGTGCACCCCTCACCCAGGAGGACCCTAAAACATCTGTCCCCACAGCCCCATCCGAGGCCTGGGGCGGCACTCGAGCAGGAAGGGCTGCCGCTGGTACAGAGAGGAGAAGGAGCACCACGAACATGTCGCGGCCTGCCCCGGTGCTCCCAGCACTCTCTGGCCCTATTTTAACCTCCATTTCAAGGTATATTTATTATTCTGGGGGAAACAGCCCATTGGCTCCTTGAGTTACGATAAGAGGGTGAATGATGGACTTTCAAACTCGGGGCAGCCTGAGCCTCTGCATATTACAGGTTCAGTGGGGAAAACTCAGGTAGCTAAAGGTAACTTCAAGTACTGTTGTCACAAGCCTGTGGGAATTAACCCTGGCAAAGCTCCCATGGCTCCTGGGGGAAGGCTGAGGAGGAGCCAAGCCGAGAGACTGCCGGAGACCGTCGGGGAGCTTGGCATTAGCTGCGGGGCGAGTCTCCCTCTGAGAGAAGCGACCAACAACCTCCTTCCCATATGCTGCGCAAAGCGGTAGCTGGAAATGGCTTTTATATTTTTCTTCAAAGCTAAAGACATTCTAAAAAGCACAGGAACATCGGCAGCGATTAGCGTCACCGAGGGGTTTGGTGGGGGTGGCAAGATCATGCCTTTGGCCCCGGAGCTCCTGGCTGCCCTCTCGTTCCTCCTGGCTGAGCGCAGGGTGCCAAGGAGGTGCAGGAACCTGCACGCAGCTGCTCTCCACACACCTCATCCCCTATTTGCATGTACAAACCTGGGGTGTGAAGGCATGCATGTTCGTCAGGGGGAAGGTCTCCTTAAATAAGGAGAGCAGGTGAAGCACCGCAGCAGGAGGGCAAACGAAACCATTGCTGAAGCTGCAGGTGACAAACGGGGCAGTGTTGCTTCTGAAATAGAGGATACAGATATATTTATTAAATAAATATGCTAAGATAATAGTCAATGCTGAAACAATGTGCATAACTAATACTTGTTGCCTGAAAACCATTAACCTCTCCGAGCACTGTACACGTATTAGCGAGCAACCCGTGGAGCCCTGCTGCTCTCCCCTGCGGGGGGCAAACCGAGACGCAGAACGTGAAGGATCCCATTTCCAGGTGATGTCCTTGAATTTGGGAGCCCAATATGAGCCCCTCGAAAGGAAAGGGAATACTTTGAAAAAGGAAATTAAAATGAGGGGGGCTTAATGCGGAGTGATAGGAACTGTGTCTCTGCATAGATAGCAGGGATTAATTCAGGTGAAAAAAATTCAAAGTGAACACATGAACCTCTCACCTTATTTGCTGCTCTGCGCTCAGAGGCTGAAGCAAACCCAAGCAGGCAACCAGGAACACGGCCGAGGTCTCCCCTGAGCTCTGCGGTTACTAAAGGCATCTCTGGGTGTTTTCCTTCACCTTTTCCTTTCTCTTTTCTCTCCCTGTCCCCATCATTTACAGAAGGTAGAGTCACTGGTAGTGCGAGGGTTAAGGAGTGAAAGCTTGCACCTTGCTACAGGGAGGCAAAACCTTATGTCTTCATGTTGTCACGAAGGTGTTGCCGAGCTTACGCCGCATGAAATATCCCAGAACTCCTGCAAACTGCAGGATTTCAATTCACAGGCTATAATTACGGAGTCTCCGGCACCCTCCCACACTTCGCAA
>NW_010515135.1:5655-7856 GCF_000687285.1 Phaethon lepturus | reverse complement strand
GGTGGGGCGGCTGGGGGCTTGGGCGGGAGCGCGGCACCCTCGGAGGGGTCCGGGTCCAAGCCAGCCTGGCCTTCAGCTGGCTCCACAGCTGTAAAACCTGAGTGCCTTGAATGGAAAATGCCTTGTGCAAAGCAAACTGAGGTCGGCAGAGTTTGAACTGATGCTGTAATGACATGAAATGGCGATGTCCCCCCTGCTGCAGCCCGGAAAGGAGGACAGATGTTTAAATTGGTTGGCTTTTTAGGCAGTGGTATTGATCAGTATAGCTAAAGCCCATCGGGAGGGAAAGGGGGATGCGCGTCGGCTGTGTGCGGGTGCACACGCGTGTTCACGGGAGCTGCCTCTCCCTTGGCTGGAATTGTCACAGTCTCATGGTTTCCAAAATCGGCGCCGGCCAGGCCTAACGGGCAGCACCTCTGAAGTATTGTTTGGAAAAGAAAACAGATTGCAACTTTGGAGTGCTAATATGCAAACGAGCACTGTTCCTGCTGACGGCAGCTAATGTTGCGTGAAAGCAAAACCACAAACTGCCTTGCACCGGGCTTGCTGAAATGCCGAAGGAGCAACGTTCCTCCAGCGCTGCGGCCGCGCTGCCCGCGTGGAGGGGAACAGCCCTTTCCCTGCCCTGCGGCACCTTTCGGGGCGATTCGCTGCATGCGGGGGCTCGGCCGGAGTAAAGGAGCTGAGCTGAACTTCAGTGTTGTCGGCTCTTGCGGTTCTGCCACGACTCTCGTGATATTCGACATATTCAGGTTTCAGGTTGAGTGATGGGTTTACGTGGAGCTCTCAGCGTTTGCTTTCAAGAGAGCAAAAGTTCTCCTACGTTTCAGCAGCAGAAGCTTAAACATGTAAACTTTAATGGTTCCAGTGTGAGTGCCAAAAGGAACATCTTAAAATTACTGTGTGTGCATTGGAAAGTACAGTTTGTGTGTGTTTGTCTTAGGTTTTTATCTGGTGATAACTCCTTCAGGCAGTTAGTGAGGGCACAGGGCTGGAGCAGGACGGATGGAGCTCGGGTTCTTCGTACGTTTGTGGATCTTGCAAGAAAACTCTTCTCAAGAGTTACTCAGTTGTTGGGGAGATTTGTAGAAAATAATGCATGATATGTGCATATGCATGTGCACATGTGCAGGGAGACCTGACGTCTTGAATAAATACGTAGGTAAGGGTGCGTGTGGGAGATAGATCTCCTGATGCCAGCAGGGAGCTGAAGGCGAAGGTTTACGGGATCATGGTTGGCTCTGGGGCCGCATACGGGTCACTTAAAATGCCTGTAGCTTAATTTCCCTTCTAGTTCCACCCTCTTCCTTGTCTATTAGATGGGCAAAACACAAAGATGTCTTGAGGCAGTGTGAATTAAATGTTTGTAAGAGAGTTTGGAGGCTCTCCAGCAGATGTTTTGAACTAGATTCTGTTCTTGCCTCTCTGGTGAAGGGCGGCAGCGGGAGCACCGTGATTTAACACTGGCTTCAGATTGAACGAGATCAGAATATGCTCCTTCTCTTGCTTTTTAACACATACTGAAGTGTTTTTAGCTGTTGACATATATTTTAAAGTTATCAATCGCTCCCTGTCTCACACTGTAGCACGGACCAACTTTGATCACAGCAGAAATTTCTGTGACACCGATTTCTGGCAGAAATGTGGGTTGGAGTTTTATTACGGCAGTGATGGAGCCGCTGCTCTAAGTCATGAATCCATTTTGTTAACCAAATGCCACAGCTTCATGTAAACATGTGTATCGTGTGGCGTTAGATCAGTCTGCTTCCAGAAACAAGTATGGGTGTCTGCTTTCTGTCCTTCGTTACGTTAGCTTGCGCTTTTTTTAAAGAAAGCGGCTTGTCTGGGACGGGGGATGCGGTAGCGTGTGCGGCGGCAGATGTGGAACGCTGCCGGGGGAAGAGGGGAGCAGCTCTGCGCGGGAGACGTGCCCCCAGGCGCGTGGGGTCCTCCCACTGCTGTCCCCCACGTCCCAGCCCTCGGCAGCAGCGCCCCGGGGGTGCCCCAGGCTGCAACAGCCGCTTGGGTTGCCCTCACCTCAAATCCCATCGTGGGCGAAAACCCACCGGTGCCGGTCTGGTTTTAGCGGGTGCGGCACATCCACTGGGCCAAACGCGGGCGATGGCCTCTGTGGGCGCAGGGCAGCCATTCTCGGTGGTGCCGGCCGCCACGGGACCTGCTTTGCTGGCGGGGGTTTAACC
>NW_010515135.1:0-5402 GCF_000687285.1 Phaethon lepturus | reverse complement strand
CGCTCGGACCTGCGGCTGTCCCCAGAGGCCAGCGAGGCTGTGAGCGTTCGGGCTCTGGGCAGTGCCACGTCTCTGCCCGTTCTCAGTAGACAACGCTGCTCTTCTGTGGTGAAATTTTAAGTTTGTTGCTGCAAATCTCCATCGATGCAGGGCTGTAAGTAGCACAGCATCTAGCAAGGTGTTCTTAGCCCGTTTTTTGGGATCTGTGTGTGTTGCTCAGTGGCCACGTGGAGCGGAGGCTCAGGTTCTTGCTGCGGGGTGGTCGTGCGTACCCTCTGTACCCTTTTCCATCGGGATCAGAGCGCTGAACTGCAGCTGGATGTTTATTAGCTGCGGCGCTGCTGGCCTGGGAGAAGGGCCGGAGGGTCGGGGACGTATCGCTGGCTCCCGCAGCTCTCCGCGCCGCGGGACCTTTTTTTTCTGACTCTCCTACTCCGTTTCAGAAATGCAGCGCTGGAACCTATTTCCTGTCAAGCTAAAGGAGACCCAGGGGACAGCTGCCTGTGCGCTGGCGGGCAGAAATTGTTCTGGGCAATTAGACCTGGCTGCAGGACTTGATTGCGGAGATGGGACCCAGCCCAAGGCTTGCTTTGCTCCGGCGGAGGCGGGCTGTGCTGCCTCCGCAAAAGCCCAGCAAACGCAGACGTGCCCTGTGGCCGAGGAGAGCGGAGCTCTGCGGTGCTCTTGCTTGGCTCTCCGTGTCACTGTTGCCTTCAGCTGGAGTCCCCTTGTGAAAGGCCTCCCAGCGTTACAGGTAACGGGGCGATGAGGGCCACCTCCTCGGGAGAGGGGAGCTGCCGGTGCCCGGGGAATGACGAGTTGTTGACGCCGCCTTCTAGAGCGGTTTGTTCTGCATCCCTTGTTCTTGCAGGGAGCCCTGTGCCTCTCTCCGGTGGTGGTCCTGGCTGCATAGCCTGTACCTCCAGAGGTACATTGTGCCTTTTGGAGAAATGTCCCTGGGAGTTTATACAGCGCTGGGTGGAGGTCCTTACCAGCCCAAGCTGACATTGCCCCATCTTACTGGCACTGGCCTTGCTTCTTTTCCTTCCTGCTTTCACTGCCTTCCCTGCTGCTGGTCCTGTAATGGCACAGCAGCCCGAAGAAAGAACTGTCTTTATGTTTCTGAGTTGCTTGTTTGTTATTTGGAGGTTTTTGTGGGGTTGTTTTTTGGTTGGTATTTTTTTTTTTCTCTTCCCAGTCAGTGGTGTTAGCTAATGGGTGCTGGAAATGTGATGGGGACAAGGGAAGTTCTCAGCCAAGTCAGCAGGTCAAAGGAAAACTCCTAGAGTCCTCATATGGTTTATAACTTGATGTGAGCGTGGCAAAGAGCCTTGCTTTCATCAGTGCTTCATATTATTAATGCCAGAGAAGGAATTGAGGAGGAATCGCCTATGGAGTCATCTTTAATTTGTCCGGCTGTGGAAAGCTGTTTTTTCTGGAGAGCATTAGTCATTTTTACATCCCCCTTGGTAGAGTAAGCATTGAGTAACGTGTTGGTGTTTTGCAGGAGCATTTTGAAGTCCAAGAGTAGCCACTGTGCTTTTTGGCAAGCATTTGGGATGCTCTTTGCCATGTCACGGCTGGTGAGCGAGCCCTGAGATTACCGTGATTGAATGACTGTTTTAATTTCAGCCCTGATGGAGCAAAATTAGTTACAATGATATGTGTGTGTTGAATAAAATTGTAGTTTTATTAGCTATAATTGCTGAAGAAGACTTTTAAAGACTTGACTGCTGGGGGGAAAAATTGCTAGCACTGGAATTTGTTCTTGCACAGTATGGCATTGATGATTATCATGGCGCATAATATGTCAGTCCTCGGTTGGTAAGTCGTCACTGCGAACCGCTGGGAAGCGCTCAGCGAGAGACCTCACTGTGCGTCTCCAGCCTCCCCGGGAGCGCTGCACAAATTCCGCCTGATCCGCAGAGGATATGAACTCCCACCGCGCAGCCGGGAGCCGGGGCTACCGAGTGAAGCTGTAGTGGTTCGTGGTTTCAGCCCTGGAGGTCTCTGGTTTGCTCCCTGGTGCGTTGGCCAAGACAGCACCCACCAGGGTGAAGGCAGGAGCGTGGTGGGGTGGTGGAACGGGGTCCAGTCACGCTCTGCGTCCGGAGCCTGTGGTCCAGTGTGGTCATCTGTGCTGGGACACGGTGCTGGAAGCGCCGCTGGCTGGCGTGGGGCGGGACCCAGCCTCGCAGCGAAGGCGCCTGGGCGATGAGCGAGGGTGCCGCGGGTGCCTGCGGACAGGGGAAGGAGCCATGCGGGGAGGAATGGGGCGTGCTGGACAGAAAGAGGGGAAAAGGTTAAAGTTTTTGTTTCTTTGTTTAATTCCATTGTAATCAAACCCGGAGGCCTGGTGTGGGGGAACCATTTTTTCTAACTGTCTGGCATGCGATACGCATTTGTCTTAATTTACGTGGGGGGAGGTTGCAAATCTGCAGGAGCACGTTGCTCGCGCATAGATTTCACATGCACATTTAAAGTAATAGCACCTGACAGTTTACTAGCAGCTAAGAGGTTTTTCTGCTTCAGAAAGCAAAATATTGGAGGAGTTGTGCAGTGTGTATAAATAATTTGAGGAATTAGACCAGAATATCCAGCACACTTTTCTTGGGAGAGCAGAAGCAGCAATAGACCTGTAAAGCGCACGAGTCAGGGATCGGAGCGGGTGGAAACACAACCCAGCTGTGTGTAGCTGAATGTCATCCTTCTGTAATTTCTTTTCTCCCAGGACCCAGTCTGAATTGCCACAGCGTTCGATTACAGTGCGTTGTTTCATTTGTCTGCCCCAATTCTTCTTTACCTTGAAGGGATGGAGAATGCAGCACCGAATTTGCTCAGGAGTGTTGGAAATAAACAGCCCCTCTGTCCCCGGGGGACGCGTGGAGGGAACGCAGGGACACCTCGACCTGCTCTGGACTTGTCAGAAACTCGGGTTTTGGATCAGGAAAAACTTTCCTGGGCTGGATGAGGAGGAGCGTGAGGCATAAAGACTGCTGTGTGTCCGTTCTGTATAGTTACGGTAGTTTCCCTGTGGAGGTTTTCCTCAATGAATAAACTTGATTCAAATGGAAGAAAAAAAAGAGCTTGGAGACATGAAATAGTGGCTGTTGTTACTCCTGCGCGCGTGCAGGAACTCTGTAAATGAACGCTGGCTTTACAAGCTGCGTGCATGTGGACCACCTCGTGGGTTTGCTGGTCCGTGCAGACATCGCGCGGTTGTAGAAATACAAGATGAGGCGTGAAGTTTTCCAGAAAGCATCCTGGTTTGGTCGTCTCGGCTTTCGAGGCAGCACCGTGCTCCCGTTTCTGGAGCACTCTCCCACAGCAGCTTGCTGGACCGCCGCTGGTCTTTGCAGAGGACTCAGCCTCTTCATTAAGGTGTGACAGGCGATGGGCTGGCGCCGGGTTTGATCATCTCCGCCTGCTCCGGACTGCCCCCGGAAAATCCTGGAGAGGAAAGTGGGAGAAATGAATGGGGAATATTGTGTGTTCTTGTGCCGGGCTAGATCAGTTGCATTAAATTCAGAGCCTTTGCGAGTACAATTAATAGTCATTTTATTTAGGTCACCCTGGTTTTGTTGCTTTAAATGTATGCCTCCATTAAAGTGGAAGAAAATCAAATACATTTATCTCTCTGGAGCCTTTTGTGAACTGGTTGGGCATATTTTAAATAACCCTGGGAACTGTTAGGATTATTAAAGCCTTTGGCTCCTCCAGGTTTTTTTTCTTTCCTCCCGTTCTCCCCTATTCCTCCTTCCAGGCAGTGATTAAAGAAGTGGTATAGCTCTTCCTTTTCTCAGAGCCCCAAGTGGGTTGGAAAAAAATAAAAATTAAATAAACTAAAGCCCATTAGTTAGGCTTTATATAAGAAACTGGGACTAAATTGCATGTATGTATGGGGTATGCTGGGACAGAGGAGAAGTCTGTTGGGCTTAAGTGTCCATTTGTAACTGGTATTATCTGGCAAGTCTCTTTTTCTCTTTCTTTTTCTACTTGCCTTAAGTGCTAAGACCGTGTCTATTTTGTAATACGCTCTCATTTCATGCCAATCATTAGTTCAAATTAATCAGCTCCTTTAAGCCTCCGTATTGAGCCATGCTACACCTGAAAAGAGATAAATTTTTGGATTGCCACCTGCTTTCCGAGGGCAGCGGGTGGGACGCGGCGCTCTGCTTGGTGGCTCAGCGTCTCACACCTCTACTGGGGCAATCCGGCTCTTCGCTGGTGGGGTGGTTTTCGCTCTGCCCAGAGAACGTGCTTCTGTGGCTGGTGGCGGGGTTCGGCTGGCGCTGTGTGGTGGGCGACCAGCCCAGGGTGGACCCCAGCCAAGCCTTGGAGGTGGCAAGTGGCGTCTTCCACTCCTGTTTCTGCCCCTGGAGAAAACTTCCTTCTCTTTTCTAAGCAAGGTGCTCGTTGCATGCTTTGAGTTGAGACCTGGAAAACTTGCTGTTGAAGCATCTTTAAAATACTGGGCGAGCAAGGGAGCCGCACGTTGGAGGAGGGGGTTAACTTTGGGACAGTCACGGCTCCTGAATCTACTTGAGTTTCATCTGTGGGTTGTTTTTTTTCCTTCCCCTGAAATAGGGATCAATTTGCTTACGACAGGGTTTACTGCCGGTTACCTTGACTGTGTCCCTTATTTCTCCTTGATGAAAACTTGAACAAGCCGCTTGTGTTTGATTCACAGAGAACCGTGAGAAACGGCTGTGTGTGTGAGGCAGTGCGGTTTTCTCATTCTATTCAGCCCTTTGTATATTCAAATTCTTCTCGTTTCAGTTCTTGCTGTTCTGCCAGATTTCCATACCATTGATGGGTTTTCTGAATTAATAAGTTTCTTTCTCCCCCTCCCTCCCATACCCTCGCCACCTTTTTGCAACTGGTGAAAAGTTTTTCTAAGCGCGCTGCCCTCTCCATATTGATTTTCTTCTCTCGCTTGTCTAACCAGCTCTTAGATGTTTTATTTTGCAAAGTGTTAATAGAATTTTCCTTTTGCCATTGCACTTTATCTATTCAGGAGGTTTCAAGAAGTCTCATTGTGTCACCGGACTATGGAGGAAAGAGGCTATTCTTCTGTTACAATGGCTGCCCTAAAAAATAACGCAGGGTGGGGTAAACTCAGAAAGGGCAGCGACGGAGATAAAATGTTCTGACCTTAGGAAACAGAAAAGATAACCAATTAGACATTGTTGAAAGGGCACCAGCTGGCTTAAAGAACACCCCACTGATTATTTTTTCTTAAAGGCATGCTTGGTCCACCTCTGAAACTCGGCTGCAGAGCCGCTTCGCGCCGTGCAGGTTTTCAGATTTCAGCCGGCGGGGCTGGCCCGTGCGTGGGCGGCCGCGCGCCCGGGTCTGCTCCAGAAGCAGGCGCTGCTGCTCGGAGCGATGAAGCGCCCGCC
>NW_010515134.1:0-1657 GCF_000687285.1 Phaethon lepturus | reverse complement strand
GGATACGATAACTTACAGAGACAGCAGATTTTTACGACACAGCAAGAGGCCGAGCTGGTACAATATCCTGACTGTAAATCGTCCAGTGCTAATATTGGCGAGGAACCAGACCACTTAAATCAGAGCTCGTCTCCTGCTCAAATGTTTCCCTGGATGAGACCACAAGGTTGGACGCAGTCAAAAATTTGCTTCCATCTCACGTCTGAGTTCGAAACTTTCTTCTCCTCCTCCCTCTTCTTTCTCGCTGCCTCTCGCTTCCTGCCTCTGCCTCCCTCTCTCCCTGCCTCTATCCCCGCGATTCCTATCACCGCGGTGGCTCGCGATAAGAAAGCGATACAGTAAGCAAGCAGAAAGCTCTGCAGAGGGCGGCTGTCACCCCACGAGCAGCCTTAAAGTCGCCCCTCGGACACGGAGGCGCCACTGACCCGCTCGCCCGGCTCCCGCCGCCCGAAGGGGAAAGATGCAAGGCCGGGGGGGGCTACCCGGTAATAAAGTGACCCCGCAAACTCGGTCCCGTAAACCCCGATGCGGGGGGAGAGCTGAGGCGCTTCGGGCATCTGCTCTATCGCTATTTTTGCCGCACTCGTGTGTAAAGCTCGAGGCTCCTCCGTGCCCCCGCTTTCTCTCCCTGCGTCTCTGTAGGGCTTCTCCCGAGGGGTTTCCAGGGGGACTCGAGGCTCGCTCCCTGCCTGCGCCTTGTTTTGAACGGCCACACCAACCTCCAAACCCCTGTGTTTTTGTTTTAAACAGCAGCGCCGGGTAGGAGGAGAGGAAGACAAACATACAGCCGATTCCAGACTCTAGAGCTGGAAAAGGAGTTCCTCTTTAACCCCTATCTGACCAGGAAGAGGAGGATCGAGGTGTCCCACGCACTAGGACTCACCGAGAGGCAGGTAAAGATCTGGTTTCAAAACAGAAGAATGAAATGGAAAAAAGAGAACAACAAGGACAAATTCCCCGCTTCCAGACAGGAGGGAAAGGAAGGGGAGGCCAAAAAGGAAGCACATGATCTGGAAGAAGACAGAGCTGAAGGCCAGACGAATTAAATTTTCCCTAAAAGCCTTTGTGAAAGGCTATAAAAAAATAAACAGCGCCATAGCCCGACATCTCGGCCCGTCTCCCCCTGTACGTGGTCCTGCCGTGGGACGAGTGACCCCGCGTCACCCCGCTTGACATTTCTCTGCTTCGGGTGCTTCACTTGTTTGTTGTTTGGTTTTGTTCTGTTTTGTTTTGTTTTTAACCGTATCCGGAACAATCTCTAGATTTAACAGTTCATCTACTTCTTTTGGAAATTTGATACAGAGTTTGTAGCAGTACATTTCTAATGATATATATAAACACATAATTATTTTTTTTTCTTCGATCTTAAAAGATGGTGATTGCTGGAAACGACATAAACTTCCTAATAATAAATGCCAATAAGCAAGACATTTAACAATGCTTTATTAATCAAGACAAGTGCACTTGTACTATTTTAATTCTTGTTCTTATCTTAAGTAAATTAAATAAATTTAATAAATTTGAAGAAAATATCTTAGAAATATATTTAACCTTCTGCTATTGATATTTGATTAAAATAAACAAAATTTATTCAAATATAAAATGTATCGGCTTCCTGATATCCTTCTTGTAATCCACTCCTCCGATAACCTTCAGA
>NW_010515133.1:16132-16725 GCF_000687285.1 Phaethon lepturus | reverse complement strand
GAGACTCGGCAGCTCGCAGGAGAAGCGCGCAGTGCTGCTTGACTTTTATTTTCAGTGCACGTCTGAGACTGTTTTGAAAGCTCTGGCCCTGCGCTGTGCAGACGCCAGCTGGCGTGGGCACCCGGACTCCTCAGGGAGCCGGTCGTTCTCAGAGTGGCAAGAATTCACTTTGCTTTGCGTGAGGCTTGTAGGAGGCTTCCTGCAGATTTTTAAAACCTGTACCAAATGTGGCGCACTCAAAATAGGGCATTTAAAAAAGGCAGGTATTTTTTAACTTTACTGTCCATAGCCCAGCAAAGTGCACTGTTTTCGGTGTAGGTTGCTTGGCTTTCCCCGCTATCAATGAGGGCCCGGCCTCACGCCGAGATCTCGCTGGACGTATTCTCATGTTTCCCTCAAGTAGGTGGCTGCAACGGCCCAAGGCCAGCGAAGAAGCGGACTTCGCCCGCGCCCGAGTCACCAACGCGCACAGCGCGCGACTCGCAGAGCCCAGGGAACCCTTGTAGACGTGTTGCTGCGCGTGTGGCGTCACATCTGCCGCAGCAGCTGTGGGAACGCAACGGTGCAGTCAAACGGGTGGGTGAAACTGCGGT
>NW_010515133.1:0-16101 GCF_000687285.1 Phaethon lepturus | reverse complement strand
GTGAGCTGCCCTCCCCCCCCCCGCCAGTCAATTCAAATGCTCTATGTAACAGCCAGTCGGAGTAAAAGCAGCAGTGGATTTTCCACTGATTTTAATGAAGGCTGGACGGAGCCCGTAGAGGAAGACACTAGGTGTTTTGCTGGTTTTGTTTCCCTGCCGTGTTGTAAGCTGTCGTGGAGACGTGCAGCCAGCAAAGCCTGTTCAAACTGATGATAGCTGTACGCAGCCGAACAGGGAGCGGGCTGTGAAAGCAGAGCCTTGTGCTTCAGCCTGCGCTGAATACTATTTTGCAGCATTAGAGAGTGGATTTTCTTTTTGGGGGTTAGGCAAGCACTAAACATTATATGTATGCATACGTGTGCATGTCTCACACAGGTTCTTGTCGTAACACTCCCCCCCCCCCCCCCCCCCCCCCCCCCCCCCGGAAAACCCCATACTCCACAATTTAGACAACTTTTTTCCATTTTATTTATAAGAACTTATGTAGTTTTTTTAAATGCAGAAATAGCAATATGATCGATTTAATACAGCTAGCAGTTAGATGTTCGCCTCTTCAGAGTGTCGGTTGTTTACAAAGCAACAGTACACCTTCTAGAACTCAGACTTTAAGCAAATGAACTTCCAGCACATGCCACGTGCTTTGTACAATCACATTCCATAGAGCAGTCGAGATTCTTCGCGCTGTATCGTACTTGTCATCCCCGTGATTCTGACGGGTCTGAGACAGAGGTGGCCCATCCTGGGGACAAAGCCGCTTTCTTGCACCTGAGTCGCTCGCCCGGATGCGTCACAGACGAACGATCGACTTCCTCGCTGAACCTTTTTTCAAACATTTTCCTATTTCTGCAGGCCCCACGTACTTTGCTTCATTTTATTTCTGGGCTGTATGCACAGGATTTCCAGAAACAGAAGATTTGGTCCGGTCTAAACATTCTTTCACTAAACCAAACCGCCCGTAATAGATGCCTGTACTTTAGACACCACCTCAGAACCAGAAAAGCTACGCTATCATAAAAAAGAAGGAAAACAGGGTGTTCAGGCTGAGGGGGTTGAACAGCGATGGTGGGAGGTCGAAAAGGAACAGTGAAGATGATTAGGTTGTGCTTAGCGTTGCATAGCGTGCCATTATTTTTAATATTGACGTCAGTACAAAATAGATTCTGACATTCATTTCTTGTCTGCTGTGCGAATTCTCCCCTCAGTGTTCCGATGCACCATCTTACCTTTGCGTCCCGTCAGCTTTGCTTTCGTGGTGTTCAGCTCTGATAAATCCAGTTCTAACTGCTCCCCTCCGCCCCCATTTGCTCTCTAACAAGCCCGGCTCTAGCTGTGCCTTTTCTGTGTGCGTGTGTGCGTGCAGGGAAAAGCCGGTTACTTCTGCCGCTTGAGAACATGCCTTGGGAGGCGGCAAAGATGACGGCGCTTCCTGACAGAGGACAGAGCTGAGGAGCGGTCTGCCTGGGCTGGACAGACGTCAGCGCCTTCGCTCAACTCCCGCGTCAGAGCGGCAACGCAGGTGAGCGCTGAGGAGAGACAGGCAGGCAGGAGCAGCGGCAGAGCAAGAGAGAAAATTTCCAGGTGTATGCTACTTCAGCTAGTTTTTAGCACAAGTAATGAATTTCCACCGCATCCTTGTGGCTGCCCCTTTGGGACCCGTGGAGAAAGGGGAGGCTGGCCACCCAGCACAGCCCAGCTCTGTTCTCCTAAATTACCGTACTGGTCGCTGCCCTGATCCAGCTGCTGTCCCTGCAAAGTGTTGGGGATTTCTGCCGCCTCTCCCTGCCAGCCACAGCCCCTGGCTGCAGTCATCAGAGCAGTTGCTGCACCCCGTTCTACCGCCTTCCCTACAGACCCAGTGACCCTTTTTCAGCCCTCGCCCTCTTTCCTCAGCTGTTAGCCATTCATTTATCAGTGCCAGCAGCGATCCCGAGTCCAGCTCACCCGGTCTCCCCCTGTGAGCACCCACCAGTAGCTAAATGCCTCCTCGAGTACGTGTGGGAGGGACGCACGACTAACCCAGTGCAGGCCCTCTTAAAGCATCTTATTTCTGGGTTTTTTTTTCCCCTCTTCTGACATGAATAGATGACTTGGGAAAAAGCTTCTCTTCCTAGGTTCCCGCTGCATTTCTTCCGTTCTTTCTTAAAACGAGATAATGCTTTCGGTAAAAGACGCTGCAAAGTGTTCGACAGGATGCTCATCATTCTTTAGGAGTTGCTGACTATGGAAACACCTGGACTGCCTCTGACAGGCAAAAGAGGTAAGGGTACCTTGGTGGAACAGCGAGTTTCTCTTCTATGGGGCTCACTGAGGACTGAGTAATCCAAAAGGAAGTAGCCGAGGTGAATCGTGCATATTTAGAAAACTGCATGCAAACTAGTGACAATCAGCATGGTATAAAGTCGCCTGAATCGCCTGTTAATCTGAATCATTTGCCAGTGAAAAGCGGAAGAAGTAACCTCAGCACCCCAAAGGTCTGAATTCCTACGTAAAGGGGCACGTATGTTATAATGCATAAGCCTGTGAGTTTTTTCTACTGAATGAGAGGAAACGGCCGTCCTGACGCACAGAGACTCGCTCCGATTGCAGGCAGGTTGGATTTAGCCAGACGCGGGGCGGGGTGTCTCTCTGACTGACAGACTGCGTCTCTCTCCCCAGGCTAATAGCTTCTCCTGACAGACAGGCGGGTGGGGTCCTGGCAACTTACTCTTGACCGGAGGAAACAGCACCAAGCAGTTGGGCAGCTGGGCTCTGCAGCGGGTGAAATGGGATAGGGTTTCAGGTATGCCTCCCCTCCCTGATTTTTGCCCAGATATACTGGGGTAGTGTGAGAAAACATTGCCTCCCTTCCTCCCAGATGAGCCCCTGACTTTCAAGACTAAGGTTCAAGTCCTCATTTGGTAAGGAAATGGAGGGGCTTCTCTCTCCCTAAACTGCCAACAACATCCAGAGGTAGCTCAGGATTTGGCAGGTCTCGTATGCAATGAAAAGCACCTAGGATCCCTTTCTCCTCCCGCTACGTGACAACCTCTCTCCGAGCGGACACATCTTTCCCCTGCTGTGGTCCCCAAGGACCTTGCGGTGGAGCGTGGAGAAGAATTTTTATTGTTACGTGACAAAGCGGGAGCTAAAATCTCGAGAGATTTAAGCCCCTCGATGATTTCTGAAGGCCCTCGAGAGAGCTGTACATAGCTTTTGGCTTAGACGCTGCCGACACCTTGAATTCCTCGAGATCACGCAGAAAGCGTGGGAAGAATAGGCAAAGGCGCCCTCCCAGCCGCATCGTAGCGCGCTGCCCTAAATTCACCCTCCCTTCCCACTTCTCGGAAGGCGGCGGAAGGCTTGTGCTCCGCCTCTCTCGAGCTCCCTGCGCTTGAATGTTGCAGCACGGTCATTTTGCTTTCTTGGCACCCCTTTGAGCATTGCTGACCAACCTCCTTACATATCAATCTACGACCGAACGAGCAGAAGTCAATCAAGAGAAACAGACGCAGACACGCACACCTCAATACGCCGGTTACTGAACGTTGTTTCTCAGTTTTGTTTCTCACTGCCGAAGCGGCTGCACATCTGTGCTCAGATAAATGGTTCCTATGGATGTGGAGCTCTGTAAGCATCCAAGATTCGTTGAGGTGAAAGGCCGAGCAAGATGGATTTGCGCCACGTTATGACTAGCATACCTTGCGTGTGGTGCAGTGTTAGGGAGACAGAAGAGGCACTGCTGAAGAGGCAGAATGCAGCGTGAGTAAAACAAGGTAATTCCTCCCGAAGGTGGACGGCAAGGAGGAGGTTGTGCAGAGAGCAGAGGCGAAGATGTGAAATTCACGACAAAACCCTGACCTTGTGAAAAGCTGTGAAAGAAGAAGATTCTAAACTAGATACAGCTCTCTGCTCACTATGATATTTCAAAATCCGTTGGAAATCAGGATAACCCAGAGCTCACTAGAAAGGCTCATTGATGAGAATTCATGACCCAGGGATTCTCTGGTCTGTGTTGCAGGAAGGGCACCTCAAAGTGAACTAGGAGGCTGGAAAGAGGGAAGCAACTTTTCACAAAGACCTCGTGAAAATTCCATACGGCAAGAAAAAATGTGTTCTTTTTTCTGTGTGTGCGTGCAAGCTTCGTACATCAAGGTCCTGTTCCTCCGCATCCTTTGAAACACACACGTGACCTCCTTGCCTGAGCCAAGATCTGAATTCAAGCTTTCTGGGAAAAGATCGTTCCTCGTGAAAACGAGCACATCAAATCCTGAGCTTTGCTCAGAAGGAGGGAGTTAATGGTTTTGTACGGAAAGTTTGATTTGTGAAGGATTGCCAGTAAGCAACCCCTGCACAGGGGCTCTCGCATGCAACCGTGCTCTCTTGTTCTCTGTAGTGATGGAGTTCACATTTACCAGGGGCCATAAGCCTCTCTTTGTTAATGACTAACTAACAATCCCTCTAAGAGGCAGCGATCAAAACACAAGGTACCCCTAGAGCAGCTCCCTAAGCCGCAGCCGAGGAAAGCGCATGCGTAAAGCTCAGGCACAAGCACCGAGTCTCAAGGCCCTGGGCACTCCTTTATTTACATGCCACTTGGGGGTCGAGAAAGCAGGGGAGGACGTACAGGTTCGCCGTGCCAGAAACAGGCTCTCCTTCGGGCAGATGTTGTGAGCCCACACGTTTGTAACGGTGCGCTGCCATGACCTGCCTCCCTCGAACCGTTACATCCCCATGGCTTGGGAACCTGGGCCACCTCCGGGAAAGAGGGCAGGGCATCGCTCTGAGACTGAACGCAAAGTTACTTGCCGAGTCGGGCCGGTGGGGAACGATCGAGCGGTCAGAAGCATCCAGAAACGCCTCGGGAGTCAGAGTCCCCGCTCCCGTCACCCTCCTCTAATCTAGAGGCAAGAGATGATTTCAAGCAGGAGTGCACTTGCTGCAGCCAGTAATGCCACACCTGCAGAGCGGGTACCCACCTGCCGGCACCCTCGGGCCTTGGATCAGGTCCAGTAACCTCGGTAGCTTCGTACTGTCACAGCAGCTAACCTCTAACTGAGTCTGCAGCAGCCGCTCCCCAGACGCTCTCTACTTTGCTCTGCGCAGACCACCGCCGTTGGAACGGCCTTTGCAAACCAGCGCTTGACACGGAGGTGTCTCCAGAGCGCCGAGCACAGAGCGCAGCAAAAACTTTAACGTGCCAGGAAAGACCTGAATATCATACAGAAAAAATGGGTTTTCATGTAAAAAGTGACTTTATTTCATATTTTCTCCAGAGTTCCTAGTGAAACTTTCCCAGTATCGAAGGGAAAAAAATACAAATGAGGCAAGCTTAATACATCAGTAGTGAAACACACCCTTCGCAGCGTGGCCACGACCCGTCCCTGCGAACTCGACTACGGTCCTAGCATTTCATCTTTGCAATGACACAGAGAATCGTATCGTTTTAAGGAGCGCTGCGATAAAGAACAAAGCGTTAAGAGGACAAGATGGCCATAGATATAAAATAAATTGAAAGCATCTGTAAAAGTTTCTTTCCGTATACAAAATAACTTTTCTTTTGTCGGGGTAATTTTTTAAAATTGATATCGTCCGTGCAAATGTTAACCTTTCCATGGAAATCACTTCAAGAGGCTGCTCTTACAAGGAGAAATGGGTCGCTAAAAAGAACATCAGTCTCCTGCAAGCCGCTGAGCCTGTCCTCCGAGACGAGCGTGCAAAGCTTTTGGCCAGCCCCGCAGCGGAGTGCATCGACTTGCAACCCCAGGCCTGCTCGGCCCCTCACGAAAGGCGCTCCGCTCCTGGTGAGTTCAGTGGCCCCAAACAAATGAAAAAACAGAGCCTGCCTCGTGACCCCGTTCAGGGGAACGGCGTCATCGGTTCTAGCGGGCAATTCTCCCGGGTCGAGGTACCGTGTTGCAGAATAAGCGAGTTTTATTTTGCGCTCTGTACTTTGCGCACTTACCGTGAGATTCCCTACTCGGCCTCCAGGAGTGGGATTTTCAAGAGCTTTCTGCAGCGGCCTCCTCGCGCTCTGCTCCTCGCTGGGGACTTTGCTCCGAGACGAGCCTATCTGAAGAGAGCTCGCGTAGCTCGAGGCATTCTCCTGCCCGTCTTTTGAGCCAGCCGTAAACATCAGGCGTGGGCATCAGATACTACATCACCAGATGACAAGCAGAGCCATTTATCGATTAACAGTATTTCAAAAAACAGAGCAGGTGGGAAAAGGTCCCCATGATGATTTGAGATTAAAAGGGTGATTGATAACGTGAGTTGGTCCCTACTATTTTGAGGTTGCCACTAATACAAAGCCATAGACAGAAGTCATTGCCTGTATGATTAATACATTACTGATGGGAGACACGGCTTTGCGTAGAAAGTTTCATTTAGGGATACAAACGCAAAATGCGTCGTGGGCGTAAAATGTCTCACTTCTATACGGTTAATCGAAGGGTGTGTCCTAGGGTAGAGCTGGAAGAGGCAGATCGCGTTTTAGTCGGAAGATTGTACCTGTTCTACACGACACGGTTCACGACAAAGTCCAGCCATCTCCCAGGGAAAACCAAGCATAACATATTCAGGCTCATTTGCGGGTGACACTCTTAAGGTCACTTGCAGGCTGCCTCGTCACAGCACTGGCGAGCGTCGCCTACGGCCTTGAACTCGGCTTCAGTCCCGAGGAGCGACTTGCAGCACGGCTGCCCCAGACCGCTGTGCCGGGGAAACAGCTACGTTTAGTTAGCGCCTCTATCGTGGAACGCAACAGTTGGGCAGCTGGGGTGCCCACACCCTATTCTGATCTGGGTAACTCCACCAGCATCCAAGGAGTGGGCCAGGGCGTGTCCAAACTCTGCATTTTCCTCTGAGAAGCCCTGTTCCTGGCACTGCTTGTGCCAGATGCCATTCACAGGCCGAGCCGGGCTCGGCTCAGTCCTGACCCTCTGCCCGAGAGCCACCTGCTCCAATTCTTCCCCAGCAAGCGTGAGGCTGGGGGTCAGCAACTCCTCATTTTGCCGGGTCCCCGTTCCTCCAGCCTTCTCCTGGGAGCCCGACTGCCCTTCTCCGAGGAGGCAGTCTCACTTGCAGTGGGCTGGGTCTCCAGTCCCCCTCCTGCAGGGACTCAGAAAGCTGCGAGGTACTTGCTCCTCTGCATCGTGTTTGGGAAGGTGTAGTCTGGTGCTAGCCTAAGGAAGGAATGTCCTAGCTCAGGGTGACGCAGGGAGAAATCCAGCCCTCGAGGGCTACCGAGCAGCTCCCACGTGTCTAGTCGAGACAAGAGGTGTGCACCTCAAGAGCGTCAAAAATACCGTGAAGGAAATTATTTTAGCGATAAGAGCATCGCTCACCGCCAGCCAGCTCACCTCGAACAAAGCAATGGGATGTATCGGCATAAAGCTGAGGTTGCCCCATCAAGCTCTGCGAAATCTATTTTGCCGCAAGCTCTCTACAAATTGAAGATCAGATTTAGCTAGGTTTATTGTTTGAGCTCGTGTGCTTTTTCAGCAGTAGCCACCGTCACGCCGAGTTGTATAAACTGGGTGCTTATCTGTGCAGCCCTTACAAAAGACAACTGTCAGAAACCGCTGCATCTGTTTTTGCTTCCAGGGCCTGATATCTACTGAAAATCCGAGCCCGCTTCCAGCTGAGCCAGTGGCATCCCCTGCCAGTCCTAATGACACCGGGCCCAGCAGCGGACCAGTGGATTAAAAGGCGAGCACTATGGTATGGGCAGCCCGTGCACATTCCTACTTCTGCCTGTCCTTAAAGTTGAGACAACAGCCCACACAGCTCTGCCCCAGAGAGACAGGCTCGTTTTTGCCACCGAGACAAAGCCGTGAAAAGCTCTCGGTTGTCTGCAACCGTCTTTTCAGCCAGGAGAGAAGCAGAGCTTTTTCCCTCCTGTTGCAAGTCCATCCGATTCGCACACAGAACGTCCGACTTTTCTCCTGCGTACAGAAGGGGATCAAATGAACCTTCATCCAAGTGTCCACAGCCTCACACTTAGCACTTGGTTTTGATGGCAGTTCCGCTCCTACATGCTGAAGATGGCACTTGTGCTCTAAAAATGGAGACTTTTCTCTTCCAGTTCCAGAGAACAGATCCTTCAAGGCAATGCGCCGTGACAGAGCTGTTGGAAACCTAACGTACGGCAGTCAGGTTGGATAGCTGTGCTAATTTGCGTTGCTTAATTGGAACCGATAAACTTATACCCGGTGGCACGCCGGGAATCGGACCGCGGGTGTATGCTGTTCAAGCAGGGTAAGGGAAGGGCCGTAAGCGTAACATGCATCTGGGACTAATCAGTGGTTCTTTTGTTCTGCTCTTTTCTTCCTTTTTTTTTAAAAAAAACCCAAACAACACCCCCCCCCCCCCCCCTCAACAAAATCCTGTCACCTTCCACTGAGACTTTGTACAGGTAAAAAGTGATACTGAAAGGATCCCTAGATTACCTATTCCATCTCCATACCTCCCTTGCATACACATGCTACTCAGATTGGTAAACACGACAGCACCAGTGACCCGATACAAAAATCAATGACCGAGCATTTAAACTAGCCTCAAATGGCTACAAAGCTGCAAAAAGGCATGTACATAGGAAAACTCTTGTCACTGCCAATGTGCTGAGGTATTGCCAACTCCAAAGTAGAGAATTTAACGCTCACGAGGACGGGGAATTAATTTATTCCCTACAAATGTTTGCCCTGTAAATACGCTGTTTCAGAAAGTCAGTTACGTAGGTAACTTACTGAAAAGGTTGCTTGAGGTTTACTCTTATTGCAAACTAAAACATCGCTCTTACCGACCAAAAGTGCTTTAAAAAGCTTCATCCTCAACAGATCGCACTGCTGGAAACGGAGCCGTGGTTCTGTCTAAAATACTTCTGTGAACATTTACTCCTTAACAGAACACATTTTTTGCAGGTGTGCCTGAGATCGATCAGATGTTTTCTTTCCTGCTTGTAGTCTCTCAAATGACTTTTTTGGTGGATCAAATCATCGAAAGAATTTTTTCTGCTTTTATTGTGCAAAACCTGCTAATAAGAAATCTTAAATTGACAGCATTGGTACAACAATTCTCATTTTCAGAGTAGACATGAACTAAGATTGGGGGGAGGGTGCGGAATCCGACCAATGTAACAATCAAAACTTACCAACCAGAGGCAGTTTTGATCAAATAATCGTAGCAAAGGCCTACAGATAACAATTATGCACCAAGTAATTTCACGGCAGGAATCGACTGCTGAGATTTACTCGTGGATCAATTGCCGCTATGTTCGAGAACACGTGATGTGAACGAGTCGCTCGGCCGCTTCAGCAAGCATGATACTTTCATACCCTTGGCCTGCCGAGTTTCCGTAGCGGCACGAAAGAAAAGCCTTTGCGCTTCTGAGATACCGCAATTATGCACGCAGCGGTAACATGTTTCATGTTTTTCCGACCGAGGGCACCGATGGCTAACAAGCTGAATTACAAAGAATACGTTGAGGAAAATGAATATACACGTGCAGTCAGTGATGTGTCACGCCAGGGAGACCTATGTCTAAGTTGGATTATCTAAGGCTCTTAGGATGTCGTATGTGTTTTTCTTCCTTGCTGCGCTACTCAATAACCAAAGGCAGAAAGCTTAGCTTTAAAACGACGAATAGTCTATCAGTAATCTCGCTCCCCATTAGTCACCAGAACAATGGAGACAAAAATTAACAGCTGCTGCTGCTTCCAAAATCTTGTACAAAAATAGATCAGTATGTCCTTCTGGCAGTCCCAAACATCTTTAAGAGTCTTCTGCAAATTCCTCATTTCTCTCCCGATTTCAACAGGAACGGTCAGTCCCCGCTGCCAAGACCTGCGTCTTGATCAAATTCAGAGACGAATGAAGTCCGTATTCTCTTTCCTCGGAATCGCTGTTCAGAATACCATTAGGCTTCCACCCTCTTACTCTGGATTTGTTTACATTTTTTTTCTTTTTTGTCCAAAGGAAATGCATTGGCAGTGCAAACAAAAAGTAGATAGCATGAAACACCCCACTCCCCCCCACCCCCCAAAACAGCAAGCGATCACCTCAGCATTTCAAAAGGGTCTCCCGAGATGTTATCTGCATGCACAGGATTCCACTGTCATGTTGGGGTACACCTTAAGGACCACGTTCTTATTTTCGTCGAAGAACAAGATACTCAGAGAAGACATTTTGTCAGGAACGCAGCAAGGCTCGGGAATGCCTGGGACGACTCCAACGGCTCTCACTATGCTCTGGATGGTGGCATGGTTGGATGGCTTCAAGGCCTGCAAGAGAAAGATACAACAGAAAATTTAACTGCATCTGTGTTAGAACGGACCCACGTACTCCGGAACAAACCTGTTTTTTTGAAGAAGGGCCGCGCAGAGACCCCTGCAGCTGACAAGCTGTAAAATCGGTCTTCTACTCGACCATTTCCAGTTGTCACCATAGCTGCCCCGAGCCAGCAGCAGGGAACGCGAATCCGGTCTGGTTCTTTTGGCCGCCGCATGCGAGTGTCGCTCTGCCGCTTTCAGCTCCAGCGTCCCGCTGGGGACAGGGCCTCGGGCTCTCCGTGGGATGTGCCTTCCTAGGAAAACGCCCAGGCAGCGGACCTTGCGGCAAGGCATACCCATAGGTCAAGGTAGTCTCTTATGAGTGAATGAAATTAAGACGTGGGCTGCGATTTAGTCATAAAACCTGTTTGGCTGGGAGGGCGGCAGTTGACATTCTAGCAGGCCAAGTCATTAAGGGAGCAAAAGAAACAAAACTCAGGCTGGGAAGTTTGACCGGTGGAACGTGAGCGCGTCAGCAAAAACAAAAGCGGATAAAATGCGTACAGATGAGGGAACAGAAGCGCTTTACGCCATGGCGCGAATCGGTCCGGTCTGCTCTCGTGCTAAGTTAGCTTGCTTTGCTCATTTTCCCACGTCAAACCGCTTCTCATCTGCCACACACATCACTGGTGGCACTGCAAGCTAACCGAGCCCTCAGATCCCGTGTCAGTTGTACCTCATATAAAGGTGACATTTTTCTCCAAAGGACAAAGTTTCCTGGATTTATACTCATGTAAAAAGGAAGATACATTTTGGCTTGATATGAACAAAAAGCGAATCTGACCATTGAGTGAGCTGCATTTGTTCACAAAAGCGGAATGCATTAATGGACTCATAAAAACTAACATTTTCATAGAAATGAAAAATGCTGAGTTTTACCTCTGAACCCCCAAAGCCTTCCAAATCCAAGCGTCTGTACGAAAGAGAGGTGCATGAAAATGGCACAAGATGCATTTTTTAGCCAGAAACTTTTGGTTTTATAAGAGCAAAACTTTAACAATGCTTTTTAAAGCCCTCCTTACATGTAGAACCCGAGAATCACGCAGTTCGAAACATTGTCAGATGCCACCGTGAAATACACAGAACAAGACCATTTGGGCCAAATATGCCTTTGGGCGGTTTTGCTGTGACAAGATGGTTTGCTTTTGGAAAAAATCAGTCTTAAGGGTTAGATATTGGCCTACCTGAGGTGCAAGCCTTAATGACTTTGCATGCAGAAAGCACATGAATAACTGTGAGGCTCTGGCTCATTTTAGTATCTTTTGCATAGCATGTAGTACATTTAGGAGTAACTGCTTCCAATTCTGTTGGCGATACGCACGGACGTCTAACCTGTCCCTGCTTATAGCAACCGACAGCTCACGACCAACGCCAGCTGTATTTTCCTCCTTTCTCATGGAGACAGCTGTTCCTCGAATTCCAACAGAAAGGGATCAGAACAGACTTTTTCCCTATCATGCTGTCGAAACCAGTCTTGAGAGAGAACTGGAACCATTTGACACCGCTGAAAAGGATTCACCAGGGACCATTCAGCTGTTCTTTATTCTGTACACGTTAGACATGATCTGAATGTTTTTTCGCATTCTCATGAGGAACCTATTCTGGCTGCCAGAAGGCTGAGCAACAAACGGTGCCAATCCTGCGCATCCCTCGTCTCTGTTTATCCTCCGAGAGACTCGGAATTTTCACGAGTATACGCAGGATCCGAGTCCCGTTTAAACGCAGTCGTTATTCAGAGCCCGATCTTTTTCCCCTGTTGCCGTTTACTATTGTAGCTTGTCAGACGAAGGAGATGCAGGGGTGCGGTGATATTCTGTTCAAAAAACAAACGCAAAGCTTCTTGCCCCATCCTCTTAATGGCTGTCAGTTTCCCAGCACGGTTACAAAGACACTACTCTCTATCTAGGCAGCTGATCTCAAAAAAGACTTTTCTGTTTGTTTGCTTGTTTTGAATTCAAGGGTACCTATACCGCTCAGCAGCAGTCGATAGGGATTTCAAAAATGTCTTAAGATTATTATACACTGCAGATTTCTCTATCATTTCTGCCTGTGAAAGGAAGCGAAAGCTCCGGTAGCATCAGGCTTGTTTCTGTACTCGGCTGCAGCGCAGCATTCTCTGCAAAAGTAACCGGGAACCAAACAGATCTCCTGAGCCTGCTGACCAGACGTCAAAAGGTAAAACATCTATCCAGACCCCATTTCCTATCACCCGTAGTACTGGAATTAAAAACAGGTCTCCGAATATGCTGTCTTAAGGTCTCATCGAAAGCCCTTCCCTTCAGATATGGACTCTGTACTGCTGAAAGCTAAACCGTACAGAAACGGTTTCAAGTATTGCCTCGGCTATCGGTGGGAATAGCCTAGATACGTTCTGTCATCGTGCGATAAAGGAAGCACCTCTACTTGATACGGGTATCGTGCAACACAGAACATCCTCCGTCCTGACTTCAAGTCTGCCTGGGATACGCCGCCCCTGGCCCCTGGTGCACTCTTGAGGACGACCAGCTTTGGCCTAACTCCGCTTCTGCCCCTGGAAATGTAACTGCGACGGGGGTAAAATCCAAAGGCGTGCGCCTCTCAAAAAACCGAAATCCCCCTTGGCGTACTGAACTGGCATACCTGCACGGGGGTGAGCTAGGCCGCTGCCCGCGGGCTGCTTACGTCCAGCGCACGGTCACGAAAAGCAGGCACAGATTTTCTTGTAGGAGGGGAGAAGCAGGGGAGGCCGAGAGGAGCGGCGGGAGGCAGAGACGCCAAGCTGGCTGCAAGCTGCCACACCTGCGAGGGGCTCCAGCTGCGGCTCAGGCTGCGCCAGCGGCGCCACACGCACCCTGGGCAGCCATGCCGCCCTGTCCCTTTTCAGGACAGATGCGTTACGAGCAGGGCAAACGGTGTCAGTTCCCAGCTTTCCTTCCTGGCCTGGGGGAGGGCCCGCCCGGCCCGTACGCCCTGCGGCACTACGCGAGCCCAGGACACAGGGCTCTGACAGCCGTCAAACCAGCTAACCGAAGCCGGGGGAAGGTAAGGCCAGAAAATTTGGAGGTGGGAAAGGGTGGGGGGGAGTAGGTGGAGAAGCACATCTGTTCTTCATTACCCAACAGGCTGCCAACTTTAGGAGCTGGCCCTCAGCAAGGGAACACCATATACCCGTAGACACAGATTAGTTTGTTAATGCCCGATGGTTATAGTATCATTTTGTAAACGTGGTCTGATCAGTAGCACCAGGTATTATGCACGGCTCAAAGAATAACACTTGGCTCCAGAAGGCACTCGTTTCACCTCTCTCTATAATTCAGCTTTTCATTCTCTTTGGAAAACAAGATCATTTTGGTTTTTGCAATTAAAAAAGCACGCAGAAGGAACAACTTGACTCCCAACGTGAGCAGAAGTTTACCACTTGTTCTCGGGGAACCAGACTCACGATGGGTTTCGGTATCCCGCTCTCCTAACGAACTAGCGCTCTCTGCAGCACATGGCAGCAAACAGTCAGTTTCACAGTGCCTAAATAAATATAATGCTCCACTGCTCTAATTCTTCACCCGACCGAGTCCGACGAGTGTCACACGGAAAGGCCGGATCAGCCCTCTCACTAGGAACCTGTAGAAGAAAATCAGTGTCCTGCTTATGGCCTTGCAAGCCTGCGCTACAGGCCGAGTTCGTGGCCATCAGACACTCCGCTTCATCTCAGCGAAGTCATTGAAACTCGGTGCTTTATTCGCCTACCCATCTCTGCAGTCCATTTCTCACCTTTTTTCAACTCTAAGCTTTCTCCAGGGCAGCGACTGCTTCCGAAAGCGTGCGCGTGCCTACCCCAGGCAGCGCGGAGGGACGGAGAGGACGAGGAACGCTCCTCTGGGACCGCTAGGCCTGGTTACTACGGTAAGAGTAGCCAATACTGCAAGTCTATTTATTTGAGAAGCTGAACTGCGACATCTTAGAGGCCTATGCTACTATCCACAGGAAACCAGAAACCTAATTTGGCAGGAAAAAATCTGGCTCCGTATGTCAGAAAATCTTCTGATGCACAGCATAGTACCTCGAGGGAATTACCCCAAAATGTACAACTCGCAGACAAAGACGGAACTCCTCTTTCACCCAAGCAATACCTGTTAACTACTCTTCAGCCATGCGTGCTGTTCGCACCTCCCTCTCGTGCCTCAGAGCGTCAAACTTAAGCTTAAACTTCAATTAAACTGGATTTTGCCTCTTCAGAACCACTGCTACTAAACTCATCTCGGGATGTTTCGCTCGCAGGAGCATTTGTATGGCTCATTGTGTTTCTTTGCAGAGGTTTGAAGTTACTCTGGGAATTAAGCCCTGAGGTTATGAAGCACGTTAGGAATTTTCTGGTTGCAGGTGCTAACAAAGGCTCTGCGTGAGGAAACTTTTTATGACGGTGCTTCTTTATCATTACTCTACTTTTGGTTGCTGAGAGTGTCTAAATCTCCGTGAAGATACTTTACGCTTTTTGCTGATGGAGAATCTGTGTGCTCAAAGTCTCACCTCAACTCTTAAGAGACTTGCTTTCTGTTTTAACTTCGTTATTTCCCATCAGCTCTCGGCAGGATTACATTTCAGTCAGAGCAAGGAGAGACCAGTAATGAGGGCTTCTAAAGCCACTGCATCCAAAGCCATTTGCAGACTCTCCTACAGGCAAAGGGGAGTTCTTCCCAGTCTCTGCATCAGGTGTCAGCTAACACCAAAATATATGCTATCAATGGACTATTAAAAGAGAGCTTTTCTGCCTCAGAAGGTAGAAACCCATTTTGCATGTCTGCCAATGTAAAAAAAAAAAGGAAAAAAAAAGATTTCTAGTGACTGTGCTGAAATGATTATTCTCCACCAAGGGCTACACCCTGTGAGTTCATCAGCACCTTAACTAGCATATACTTCTTTGAGAACCAAAAGAGCCAGACTCGATAACCTTAGGAAATGGGAACCTACACGCTTTTGGACTTAGGAAGAGACACCTTCAAGCTTTTCTAAGAAGCTGTTACCTGTTTGGTGGTTTTTTTTCCTACCAATCATCAGAAATACAGAGAAAGTTGACGGAATTTTTCCTCCAGTAGAATCACCAATTGTCCAATGCGTACTCGACTCTTTGCTTTCTTTTTTTTGTAGTACTGATGGTAGCCCACAGCAGGCGTCTCATTTTAAATGAAGACTATTTTAGGTACCAGGATCAGCTGAGCTGGAGATGCTTTTTTTTGTACTCCTTTCACCTGAAGTAATCTAACTCTCCTGGTTTAAGCATCACGGACCGTTTTCTCCTAGACAAAAATCGGAGCAATGCTATTCTATGGTTGGGATGAAGCTTTCGTAACTAGAGATGCAACTGGAAATGCCAACTCAGTCTTAAGCAGAAGGACACAGCAGGCATTTTTATAACTTATGTGTCCTTAAAATTAGAATGGAAGAAGTCCAGGTATGGCTCTTTTAAACTTTCTAACCCGTCTGCCGAGTTACTGGTTTGACAGAGCACAGTTCCCATCAATGATAAAGTAAAAGGCCCCAGGTGATGTATTCACAGGTAACGGCTCGCTCTCTGCCTGTTCCCTTTCATTCTTGCCTTTGATGCAAAACCTGAAAGCCTGCCATTGCACTTGGAGGTAGTCAGCTAAGTCATCTCCTCCTTCAAAGACAGACTGCGGCCTTCCTCAGCTTGCTTTCTCAGGGGTCCATGCCTCTCGGTACGTTTCTCCACCTGTCATTTTCCAAGGCGGACTCCCTTGGGTCCTTAACCCACTGCAACGCCACGTAAATTTCGGGACTAATGTCTCTTGCAAACTAGAGACGA
>NW_010515132.1:18425-27879 GCF_000687285.1 Phaethon lepturus | reverse complement strand
TAGCTACGGGTGCGTTTTATGTTTGTTTCTCTCTTTTACCCCTCTGGAACGTGGGTCCTAAAAATAGCGCAAGTTTGAACTGGCAGATGTTTCATTTGTCCTTTACGAGAGGACCAAAATTAGCCTCTCATTTGGCACCTAAATAAAGCAGTTTAACTGCCTTTATGCGAACTTTGCAATTACTGTCTATTGAAGTTGCAACATCTTGTTGTGTTGGTATTATGTAAGCAATACCAGCACCTAAAAAGCCACCAGACCTTGAAAGAGAGAGGATGAAGAACGAGCCCAACTGTTTTGCTTTGGGTTTTTTTTTTAGTTGTTCTGATCTGAGGCAGGTGGGTTTTTTCCTAATGAAGGTTTCATTTAAAAGGGAAAAAAAAATTTAAAAAAGCAAAAGTAACTTAGAAATGCTCAGAGCGCTGTCTATTGTAAAGGTAAAAAAAAAAAAATCTAATAAAAGGACAGCAATGGTTTCTCTTAATTTCCAGAGAAAAATCTGCACAGAATGCCTGAAGCTGGGTTAGCAATGGGACTCCCCAGGGGCAACAGAAAGATGTTATAATCAATTACCACATCATAACACTGATGTATGATAATTACTGAGTGTTCCTCCTGAGATAGTGCAGCATTTGGCTGGGATGCGGCTCTTTCATGGTCCACTGCCTGATTAATATGCAAATAATAGGCTGATTGCATGATGAATGCAGAAAATGAGTTCGCTGATAACGTGAGCACCGAAGCGGGAAGATGATAAATTACTTTTACTGACTGTCCTACATTAAGTACCCTTTCTCAACAATTTTATCACAAATTAAGTAAAGCAGTATGGAGAGATTATGAGGATGTGTAAAATAATGTACCTTAATAGCTTTTATAATATTGTTGCATACAATGTAAATGTCATTTTGTTTCAGTACTTCAGCCAGTGCTCCTCCCGAAGAGGAGTGCATTTAGTGTGGCGGGGTTCAGGGTCGCTCCTCTCCGACTGCTTTCTTCTAAGACGAAGAACAACCCACCGTGCTGGGGATGTTAGGTAGGACTTCTCTACGGCGGAAGGCGGGCAGTCGTTAGCCTCGGATCCATCCCGGCTGTATCTTGCCCGTAGCAAAAGAATGTCCGCATTGTTCGGGGGGGAGATATATTTAAAGGTAGCGCACATAGGCATTCTGCCTCATGCTCTTGTCTGGAGCAGACAAGAGGTTAAAACCTCAAAGGAGGACATAGAAATACCTTCACACTCAGGCTTACGACAGAGGAGCACAACAAACGATCATAAACATGGTAACGCGTTAAAGTTAGTCTCTAGTCACAAGGTCAGCAAGTCAACAAAGACACCATAAACTGCAGCAGAACCTCTAAAAGCTCTCGCTCTATTTTCCAAAAGGTATTGCGCACCCATTTATTTTGATTATTCTAAGAATATAGCTGTGGGGTTGTGGCATCTTGATTGATTGCTTTCAGGACATACTGGTTTTAATATTCAGAAAGTCCTTAACAAAGCTTCTGCACACAAGCTGTTTTAATAATAAGGTTATTGAAGATATTTTCCAGCAGTTACTTCTAAATATTGACTTCTGACTAAGTCAGAAATTAAAATCTGATTTCTTTTTAGAAAGGGTTTTTTAATTGTTTGAAGGTGATACGTAAAAACAAAAAAAAAATCATTCAACACTCTTCAGTGCAAAGACCCTACTTCTGGCTCAAGAAGCTATGTGTGAGAGGGGGGCATTTGAGGAGATGCTCCCTCCGTGCTTGCTGTGTTTGTTCACCTCTTCTGTAGACATCTGCTTTTGGCCAGTGAGACCGGGCGAGGATTTGGGGCGTTGGCCTGACCTGAGCATTGCTCTGATGTTTCTGAGTGTGTTTCTACTACCAGCTAACAAGAATTCTTAAGTTGTTTGGGGTTTTTTTAATTAATTTGTTGTAAAATAGCCCATAAAATCTTGGCTATGTAGAAATCTCATGCTTCCCATTTCAAAAGTGTGTCTTAATGCTGTTTATTTGGAAGTTTTATCAGGCGGTGCGGTTGTGTCAGGCATTGGTGTGTCTATTCCAAAGTCCAGTAGATCTCAGTGCAACTTTTAATTGTAATGGATTAACTCCAGTTGTATCTTTCTGCACAAGATTCTGGACATCCTGGATGTTCAGGGTGCCTTTCATAGTGACCTGTACTCCCCACCCGAGCCCATCCATGCCGCAGAGGACAGCCAAGTACCAGAGTCCTCCTAATTCAGTAGAAGTTTGATGATTCGGGTTTATGCAGCCTTACAGTTGTCCAGCGCTCTGTCACTTAGCCGTTCCTCCTGTAGCAGCACCTGGATTTGCCTCCCCGCGTCCAGGCGCAGCGTGGTGCATGTATCGTGCAGAACAGAACTTTTCAGCTCTTGAGGCATTTTGCGTCGGTGGGGCACGGCACGCCTCTCCAAGAGTGATAAGGCTCTGGCCGATGCCGGGTGTGGGCTCAGGAGACGTGTGTGAAGGGCTGCAGAGCGTTCACCAGCCAGGGCATTCGGTGATGCCTTCCTGCAGCGGCCAGAGAAAGAGGGGTGAGACCCAACTGATGGCACTGGCATACTCCACGTGGCAAAGGCTTAAGAGGCAGGCACAGGGAGGAAGATCTGACCCGGTCGAAGCTTGTGAGCCGAGCAGGACGATCCCCTGCCCTGGTTCCTCACCGCACGCTATCCAGACTGAGCAGACATAGATCACGCAGCAGCTAGACATGCCTCTGCTTGGTTTTAAAGTTGGTCGGATGGCCCTGGGCACAGGGTGTTCTTCAGTTGTCGTTCCGCGAGCAACATTTAACTCAGAAGGCTGCACTAGGACTTTCCTCATTATGCTGACACTGGGGCTGGCATGAAAAAACAGCCTTTTGCTAATGGGCTTGCAATGCAAATCAGGTCAGGAAAGAGATCCAGATTCCTGTTCTTAATCCCTTACACCCGTACTGTGTTGCAGGTGTGTGGCAGCAGCTATTTTTCAAATCTGGTTCACAGCTTTGGTTCCCCCAACCACTTGGAACAGCACAATTGTGGTTCAGTGTCAGGCAACAACAGAGGTAAAGGATGGAGCCAGGACAGGAATGCCTTAAACTGATGTGTTGCCAGTTCTTGGCTATGAGAAGTCACAGTCTTAACGTGGGTTTGGGCACAATAATGGGATTTCCAAGGCTGGCTGAGGCAGTTGTGGTTGTGCATTCATTGAACGGAGAAACGGTCACCCAACTTCTCTAAGTACTTTCAAATGTCCAGCTGAAAATCTCTCTTCGTGAGTCTATTGCCAGCTCCCATCTTACTTGCTCTTTTCTGAACTTCGTCTGATTTCTCCTTCTGGTTTCCAGAATGGCCGAAAACACTTCTTAATAAAGTGCAAAGCTGATACAATTATCAGAAATGTAACATAAAATTGCAGCAATACCTTGTAATCCTTTAACAATACTCAGAAGCAGGTTCTTTCAAGTACTTCTAACATTTACCCTGATCGTTCAGATAGTTTCATGCGCTTCTGTCACCTAACATATATGCAGAATGGGGACTTTTATTTTTAGTATTGCCCCAGTGATTTCAGAGTTAACCGAAGCTGGTTTGCTCCCCTTTCAGTGCAGACACGCACACATCTGCACGCTTCCCTAAAGGGGTTTTCTTTTGATCCCTCGCCCCATCCACATAAAATTTCCCTCTGAGCCAAGACCCGAAATAACATTTTCCCCAAAGTTAGAACGTTTGTGAAACAAAATCTGCATGGTTGTAGTGGAAATCTATAATCATAACTATAGCAAGTGCCTGCAACTATAACTGCACGTACCTATACACACTTTACATCATTATATACGCACACAGTAGGGAGGTTTGTATCCTCCCTACATATAACTGGGGGAGTTTATAACTGGAGGGAGGATCATATTTTCATAAGCCGCATCAATTTGCAAATTGTGAATAGGCAAGGTTCACTCACTTAAAGTAAATCCACCAAAGCCACTACCTGGGAGAAAGCGTTCAGCTTTCATGCGTATTTTCTTTTAATTAGTCAAAGAGGGATGTATTGCAGTGCAGTTCCACAAATGCTGATCAGAGTTACTACGTAGTGCAAACTTGCACTGCAGCACAGTTAGCCAGGAGAGATGTTACGGTGCTTTAGGAGACTCTGCAAAGACAGCCAGGGCTAAAGGTAAAATCAGCTGGAAGGTCGGAGAAAAAATAAAAAATCCCTCTGAAATTTTCCGAGCCTGGGAAGCAGAATAACGCGGTTGTCCTGAGGATGTTGCCACCGCTCAGCTGTGTGATCAGGTCCTCATTCTCAGGACAACGTACACCGGTTTTAGGTCTACAAATTGGATAGAATGGGCAGCCTAATCATCAGGGGAGAACAGAAACTAATCCAGTCCCAGGATGAGACACTCTGATCTCGGGCAACCTGCCAGGTCTGCTGTTGTCCATTAACTCATCTGCACGAGGAGGTAAATGCAGGCCCTGAAGTAGCAAATGCTCTTTTTAAGAGGTTGCAGAGAAATCTCCTGTCCACATTTGTCTGCTTTCATCTTCCCCACTAATTTGCCGTAACGGGGATGAGCAGAGCACGGGATGCCTCGCTGCCTGCCCGCTCCGCCGTGCGCAGGACGTGGCGGTTCTCGCTGTTCCTCGATAAGGAACTTTGAATTTGACTAGTTTGGCACGAACCTGAAGCCCGAGCTTTGGACGTTACGAGAAGTGGTACATCAAACCAAGCGCCGGTTAAATCATGTTTGGGTTCTTGTCGGAATGTCACAGAGTACCCTGTCATTTTGTTTTAGCAACTTGTCCTTCCAAATGTGCAGTTCGCCTTATGGCATGCCAGCAGTAAAAATGTCACTTACAATAATTACTTTTTGGTGAAAATGCTTGCTGACTTCCTACCTTCAAGCTGTTTTTTACACAGTGGGGAGATAATAAGAAATGACTTTATCCTGACTGCTCAAATGAACACTAAATGGAATTTAGGTTATTATTACTGCAGATAGAGGACTCTGTATTGAAATTTAAATAGCGGATCAGATAATTTTCAGAGACAAATCTCTGTAGTTTATAGTGGATCTGCTTTTTCAGTCCAGTTCGCTCTGAAACTTAAGGCAGCTGTTGTCTGCCTGCTGTCTTTATAATATTTTTCATAATCCTTTTAGAGGCCCCTGAATACCTTCTGTGTTTTGCATGGTATTCCCCAACTTCGCCGTGTTTTGTACCTCGTTCCCCATGAGTCCTTTTGCAGCTTATTAGCTAAGCTTGTGTTAGCAGCAAAGGTTGGGCAGTTTATTCTCCCTGAGCCGCAGAAGTACAGAGTGCTCTTCACAGGCAGGTGAGTATGCTGGAAGGAGAGGCTCGGTGCGTTGAGCTTGTGTTCTATGCTTGTGAATTCAGATGCTCTTGTTCAAATCTCCGCTCTCGAGTTTCTGATTTACAAGTGGATGTAAAGTCCGTTTGCTGCCACGACTGTAGGAGTTGAGGCAGCATCTGAGCAAAAGTGGCAAACCAGCTCTCAAAGTGCATACAAGAAATTCCACTGGAGGAATCTGCCCGTGCTGGCAGACAGCGGCGTGATGCCTCTGGGACTGGTGAAACCGTATCCGTGTCTCAACGCTGCTCCGTCATCTAAATACCTCTGTTGAGGGGGATGCATCTGGGACCGGTGTCAGGTCACGTAAACATCCATGATTTTCTGGGGAGGTTGTAGCAGGCGTCGCCCGCAAGTCTTTGCATCTGAGGTGTCCTGAAGTGTGTGGTGGATCTGAGCTATACCGCTGCTTTTGTATGGAGAGCCGTGTTCGATTACTTCCCGTGGTCAGAAGAGGTCCCGTACGTCACAAAAATGGTCCTTCTTGACCAGTGCCAGCAGTTCTGCAGAATATAATTTGCTGTCTGTGACTGCTGAGTTTGTGGAGCGGAGCGGGTGATCCTCGGGCGTGCACCGGTCTGCAGGAGCGGAGCCCAGCGCAGCCTGCGGTTCGTTACACCCTATAGGGATTTTGTCACATTACGGTGGTAGAACGTGATCAGACCTCGTAGAGGAACGTGTCAGGCTGATACTGTGTTGGGGGAAGAGTTTCCAGGCAATTTGCAGGCCACCGGTGGGATAATCATAGTCCAAAATGTTCTACAGCCAGTGTTTAAGCAGTTCAGGACCCAGGATCCAGTACTGGGGACCTGACCCCAGCACGGAGCTGGAGAAGAATAAGAAAATCTAATGTTAAGTTCAGGACAACTGCCCTAACCCATGAACTGAGACTGGAACTCTGTTTTCAGACTTTCTCACATTTTCCAAAGCACCGTCATGATAGAAGCTTTGGAGAAGGTGTAGAGGATGGATGGGACCAAAGTATGACTTGGCTTCATCCATTGGGCTAAGGAACGCAAGACCACAAAAGGTTTTCTGTGTTCACATAATTAAGGCAAGGTCCGTTTGTTACGGTTCTCAATGAGTTTTGTAAAATGCTTAGACAGACCCTAGTTCTGTGTGCTAAATTGTTTGCAAAGTTTGTTTAGTTTCTTAACTGGTAACTGCTAAGGGGTGGGGAGGGGAGTGGGCAAGCTGTGATGGCAGTCTGGGGTTTTGTTGGTAAGATGGTCATTCAAGCAGCGATTTTATATTGGGAAAATAGTATTTGGAAAGAAAACAGCAGGTATTTGTATAATGTTGACTTTGTTTCCATTCGTTTATATATCTTCATTTTAGATTATGCATCCCTCTCTAGTACTGTAATAGGAAAAAACAAAACTGAAGAACTTCCTAACTTAAGAATAAGGACCGTGTGTTCTGCCAGGACTGGTGTGTTCCCAAGTCCGGTGCTCTGGCGTTCGCAAACTGCATCAGATGTATTTATCTTTATGAAGACATATTTGCCTTCAGAGGCTTGAATGCTCTCCTTCACTGTACGGTCGTAGCTCTCTCAGCTGTTTCATCAACTGCGAATGGTGGTGTTTCAGTTGTGTCCATGTTTTAGCTATGAATGGAGGCCAATTGCACTTGCCAAATATTTCAGATTGCTGGCCCATTCATGCAGACATCACTTCCTAGTACTTGATTTGCATTTGATTATTATTTTCTATGCTGCAGATTTGAATGTGCTTTTAAAAATTGGTTGGAAGTGCCTAACTTCCCTATACCCCGTATCCTGAATGAATAATATAAAATTGCACGGTAGAGCCTTTGCCCTTTCATGACTCAGTTATACTTGCAGCTTTAGAAGATTTGGATCACTTATTTATGGTGTATTTGAATGTTTAATGATGTTTGTCGACAGTTTCCTGATCATTTAAAGTTGTCATGTTAAACTGATGCGTCTTCGTCACATGCTCAGGACCTGATGGACATCATCTTTGAACCAAGCTAGTTTGGGGAGATCCTCTTTGTTCGAGATCTTTCTCCCATCCTCTGCAAAGCACGGGGCATGGCTCGCTTCTCTGGAAAAGACTAGAAAAACTCCTCGGTTCTGCAGTGACCTCATCACTGGTGATGCTCTCCATCTCTCCAGCTCTTTCCTTCTAGCACCTTATTTTTGAAGGCTTGGGGCTTTTGCTTCAGGTTTTAAACTGGATACAGGCTGGTGGAAAGCAAAATGTAACACCCCTTTGGAATAGCACAGTTTATCTGGAATTTATTAAATTTTAACTTCGTCGATAAACGGTGCCCACGGGGTTGATTGCAGGTTGTGCATGATGGCATACCCACAGCCTACTGTAATGCAGTTTTACACTTGTGTTGACAAAATGATCTCTTCCTCACTAAAACATGTAAATGTTCGGTGAACATCACTCGTCCACTCATAAGAAATCGGTTCGCTCTTAAGTTAGTGCTTTTCTTCAGTGAAAGTGAAGTCTGGGGTTAAAAAAGCAGAACACACTTTAAAGAAATAAGCTTTCAATGTGTTATTTCCATTGGAAATGTTCAGTTGCTGCTTTTGAAATATTAATATGCATTTTTCAGATGTCCTGAATTTGGTTTTTTTGTCCTGTGAGGAACTTGAGAGGAATGAATACAGACAAATTATTTCATAAAACATGCGAAATGGATTGACAGTTAAATCTGTAATAGTGAATACATTCCATTTTCCCCTTTGTTCTGTCAGCAGTCACTTGTACTCTAAACATCTATTTAATTTTTTAAGTCGATTAACGGGAAATGTTTGCATTATTTGATTGTTGAATTGACTTTTCCAAATAATGGATCTTTTCCTCAAATATTTATGCGATCTTGAAAATGTTTTTCCATAAGGGAAAAATGCTAAAAATGAATGGGGAACATATTTTGAGTTATTTGTAGTATATGCGCATAATGCCTCATCTGAAATCCGTGTACACCTGCCTTTCGGGGGGCGGGGGGAAGCAGTTTGTCATCTGTACTGCCTTCCAAAATTAGATTCAGATAATCCTACCTTTCTGAGTAAATAAGCAGCAGATTGGTCTTAAAAATGAAATTCAAGTAAGCTCTTGGTGTGTGATATAAAATATAAATAAGCTAATATGTGAGCAACATAGAGCGTTTCGGTGATAGATGATAATATAGATTACCTTTGTTGTTTACATAATTAGGCTGGGCAGGGAAAGGAGAGGGAGAAAGAAGCATTAGTAAATGCTTTTGTTTAGTCCTGTGTGGTTGTGGGGTTTTTTATTTTGGATTTTTTCTGCGCTCCATGTGCGCATGTGGTTTGCAGTGCACGGGTGAGGAATTGTATAGGAAATTCGCAGCTGCTCTAGTTATTCAGTAAGATTTGTATAAGCTGGCACAAGGGACAAAATTAGAGGGAACTTGAACGAGCGCCGTGCAGTTTATTAGCTTGGCAGCCATAATTTTGACCTTGCTGTGGGTTAAAGGACACAGACCTGAGAAGAAATCTGTTTATCATGTAGGGAATTCGTGCCATCCCTGACAGTGTACAGTGAACAAGATGGATGATCTGCCAAATTGGTCCCTCGCATGGGTGAATCAGGGCAAATTTACAGTACGATTCCTTTGCTGCTCCTGATACAAAAATAACATTTGCTGGGTTTTATATTCAGTTGTATCATGACCTAGGGTGAGCAGAGAAAAGAAATAAGATTTGTAGGATCCCTGTTGCCTTCAAGATTTAGATGCACTTCGCTTTCTTTTTGTGTCTGCCTGGTTTGCATCTTTCATAAAACATAAGGAAAAAGCCCAGTTGCTTGGTTTGCGAGAGCAGCTTGATGGAAGTGTGTCGGGGAACCTCTCTTAACTGCAGCATCGGGAATGCTTCTCTTGCCTTAAACAACACAATCACACTCTGCACCCTCTTCCATTTGAACCCTGCTTTTACTTATGTGGAATTTTCCTTTAGCATTTAGGATATGTTTCGGTGCTGAAACACGAGCTGCGTGTTCTGTAATGATTCGACAGTATTCTGGATAACAAAGCAACAAACTTGAAAAATAGTGATATTTGCTATTAGGCATCGCCGTGGTAGTGACAG
>NW_010515132.1:14490-18394 GCF_000687285.1 Phaethon lepturus | reverse complement strand
ACCGCTCTCCCTGGAGTGTTGCAGCGCTCAGGAAAACACAATTCTGTTGGAGGGACTAAGTTTTTGATGTAGACTGGCCTCATGCTTGTACCATTGAGAGTGTTGTAAGCTTCCTCCAGAGACCTCGAGACGAATCCGCTATGTATGAATCGAGATACATGCGATTAACCGCGTCAAGTAATGAGATGTGAGACAGCAAGGAGGAGGAGGAGGCAGTCCCCCGAAAATGGGAAAGAACTGTGAATGGAGAAATCAAATTTGCTCTTTATTTTTTCAAGGGAATTGTTCTTCTAAACTACATTGTCTACATGTTTTTGCTTTAAAAATGTTTAGACTGTGCCCTTAGATGTCTGGATTTTCTGCATAAGCTCAGTTGGTACGTTCCATTAGACATAAATGTGAATTTTTTAGGGGAAAACAGCATTTTGTACAGAACCTATTGTTGATGGCAAATTAACAAATTCAGAAAGCTTTCTTTTAAACTAAGTGTCACAATAACAGATTTGGGTGTCTCCTGATCCACTAGCTATCTTTACATTGGGTTCGCAAACACGTTAATTAATACAACATAATTACAAACTGTATTTTAATCTTGTTATTTCTGGGCAAAAAGAAGCGCAAAAATGTGATGCAGTGATAAGAAACAGTATGAAAACAATAACACACTCAGGATAAAAAGTTGTATCAGTTATAGAAAATCCCTCATTGACACTACCAAACAGTGGCTGAGTGAGTTTCTTACAAGTCACAGAAGAAGGCTTAAACCAGTCTATAACGGTAGATTTAAGAGCATCCTTATACAAAAATGTGTGGAAAGCAAAACTATGAGATTTCCTTACCAAGGAAGTTTCTTGCAACCTTACAGACTACTGCACTTTATTTTTTCCTGATTTTTATTTGTATCTGTACATCTTGTTTTTATAAGAAAGCAGAGATGGCTCAAGATACAATTCTGTTTTTAAAAAGAGACTTTTCAGTAACCAAGTCATAACAAGTAGCATTTTGCATACTTAGGCATTTCTTTAAGTAGGTAGAATATAAATGAGAAGGAAAGTTAAATATCCTGCAATCAAAACATTACAGTTATGCTAAAGTGGGGATTTTTTTCTTTTTTTAATTACAGAAAGCACTCCAAAGACTTCTGCCAGTTGTAGTCCTGCTCCTGAATCTCCTATGAGTTCCAGTGAATCAGTGAAAAGCCTGACTGAATTGGTACAGCAACCCTGTCCCGCTATAGAGACAAGTAAGGATGGCAAATCCCAAGAATCTAGTGAGCCGCCGGCTTCTGAATCCCAATCTACAACACCTTTGCCACTGTCGGGCCACTCGGCACTCAGCATTCAAGAACTGGTTGCCATGTCGCCTGAGCTGGATACGTATGGCATTACAAAAAGGGTCAAAGAAGTGCTAACGGACAACAATCTTGGTAAATTGCTTTATTCTCATTTCTTGACTGAAATAAAATAAAAGTGTTCATACTTTTATTTTTAAGCTAAATTTCAGTAGACTTTACAAGAACACTTGGTTTTGTTTCTGGCCTAAGCTTTCATCTGTTAAAAAAGTTTTGGGTTTTGTTTGGGTTTTTTTTTTTAAGCCAGTAGAAAAATCCTTTCAGACTGTCACACTCTACTTAAAACGTCATTCATACCCTTGCTCTTCTTAAGCTCTGCTCCTGGCTCACCAGCCAGATACTGCTCCCACCTCCCTAAATACAGTCCAGCAGGCTGTCACGAAGACCAAAACCCCAAAGCCAGTGAGATCTCCCCTTGAGAAATGCTGTTTTCCCCATGCTTATAGATTCAAGGCCCCAGCATTTTAGGCATAGCTGAAGTACGGGAGTCCAGCATGGCTGGAGAGGGAGGTGCATCGCAAGCCTAGCGTACCTGTAGGGCTAGGAGAGTAAATGCAGACTCAGTTGAGGTTTAGATGAACCTGTAGATAAGTGCATGGGGCCATTCAGTTATTTTACTCAGAGATGTGCAAAGCTAAGGCTGCTTTTGCTTACAGATGAGTTTTTGGGTGTGGAATTCAGTGTAATGTTGACATGGCTATATATTTGGAATAGTCAAAGGGAATAACCTGATCTGAGTATGGGAAATCCATGCTTAATACTGCCACTATGCCTCTAAATCACTAGTTCTTCCCATGTGTTTGACACTTGCTTCCCTCCCAAGGCATTGGGAAACCTTTAGGAGTCCTTTGAAGTCTCTAGCGGGAAGGCAGTAAGGCTGCCCCAGTGTTACCTGCACGTGCTTCTGGGGCTTAGCATGGGATTCATCTCACCTGCATTTAGATGTTCAAAATGGATGTCTGAGATGGTTGGGATGAATCAAGCTCCAGAAGTAGCAGTTTCTCTCCATTCCCTACATATGGGACCAAAAAGTTAAGATTTAGACTGCTGATGATACTTAAGTGAGAAGGATTCCATCCATACTGTCTGAACATTATAACCGTATAAGTAAAAACTCCTTTATTTTAGTATATAAGGAAGCCTTTTTTCAACTAGACACAGAATAACATGTTATTATCTCAGATTTTTTTTTTTTTTAAAGGGGAAAAATACTGGGATGGGGGAGGTTGCAGGTTCTCGTTTAACATAATTTGGGAAAAAAAGAAAATGGCCCTGATCATGGACATACCCTGCCTGAGATTGTGTTCCACTGAACCCAGCAGAATTACTTGCTCGTGCACATTGGCATGGGTAGGTTGTGGTTGCTTGTTCAGTGGAGACAATGTAGAGATAAAGCCACAAGTCACGGTAAGGGTTTGCAGGTTCAAGCCCCTAGTTTTTGGGCAAAATACTGTTGAGTGCTGTACCTGCTCTGGTGTTCCAGAGAGGTTTGAAAAAGTATTTTTGTTTACATTTGCTTTGATGCCATTTTTACTTAGTCTTTTTTATTTCCCATGATTTCTGTTTTCCTACAGTGTGGCTGACAAGCCTAAAAAGCAGCAGAAGAGCCAGGAAATGTGCCCCAAACTCTGCATTAGGTGTGGAACCAGTTTCAATGTCTCCTTTTGCGCCCTCAGTGTGCTAGTGCACCAGACTGACTCGGTGCACGAGTTTCTCTGTCTTAGGCAGAAGAGACCACGGTTGTGCGAAACCATTCAAGACGCGTTTGGCGGGTCGCTCCTCCCATGCCTTTTAGCTTTCGTTCAACAGTCACCATTTTGGCAAACGGTGCTGGCAGCGTTAACGCTGAGCTGTTGCTGATAGTCCTAGTCCCAAATGTCATAGTATTATCAGCGATTCCCTGCTGGGCAACATATAACTTAGATACAGAGAGAAGCAAATGCAGTGAGCTGTTGAAGGATTGCGATGGTGGGGATTTTGCAGAAAGGGCCAGGGCTAACCATGAAACCAGCATGATTTACAGAAAGCGTTGTCCATGAAGAGCTACATCAGTGGGAACAGGCGTGAAGGATATTAGGGAAAAAGGTAGAGAGAATTAGCAGGAGTTTTAGGAAACCTGTGCTTAAAAATATTCCAGTTATTAATAGTGCTCTGGTGAAGATGGAGTATGATACACCTGCTGCCTCCTGAGAATGATTTCCAACACATTCCTCGTTAGTTTGGGAATCTTTCAGGTGTTTTATCCTGTCCTGACATACACTGGGATAAAATAAATGACACGAACGACTTTAGCTTTGTCCTTAACACTTAAAGAACATGACGTTACCTCCTTCCACGTTTGCATTTTTAATTTTTGGGCTGTAGTTTGAAGTTCATTTCCTTTGGCAGCATTACTAGTCCCTGCTCTGGGCTGCTTGTTTCTGACCTTTTTGCTAATTTGTGTCAGTTTTCCTTTTCACGTGGCCACACGATAAACCAGACCAGTTGGTCTGAGTCAAAAGTGCCCACTTTATTCTTGGTAGGTTGGTTTAATTCCCACTTCCCGTGCAGCCG
>NW_010515132.1:0-14459 GCF_000687285.1 Phaethon lepturus | reverse complement strand
GTCGAGCCTCTCGCAGCCGCTGGAAGAAACGCTGCTCGCGTTGCAGCCTGAGCACAGCCTGCGGTTAGAAACTGTGGGCAACGTTGAAGGAAAGTTATTTACAAAGGCAAATTAAAAGATTTTATAGTAGCTGTCTTATCTGGCAAGTAGCTGGCAGGTTTAAAGGTAAATGGATCAGGCCTTACTGATGTTTGTAAACAGAAGCAGGGAGTAGGTTAACTGCAATGCGCATGATCTCCAATTGGCCCTGAATTACTTCTTTTTCTGATTTTCCTGATATGGAGGGTAGTTGAAAATCACTTATTATGTAGGAACTTAAGCGAATTCTGGATTTAGGTTTCTGTTCAGTCTGTAAGGACCATTAGTTTTAACATTAGGGTTAGTTTTAGAGCTTACTAGCAGACTCTGTCATGTTAGCCCTGTCCTCGTTTCCCCTTTCCGCCTTTCATTATCTCGGCTGCTTCCTCCAAAAGCTTTTCAGACCCACCTGTCCCATGCATCTGAATGGGATGTTCTGCAGCTTCTTAACTGGTCCCACATTCCCTCCTCTCCCCATACAGGCAAAAAAAATGGTCAGGTGGAAGGTTTTGGGGTGTTTTTGAAAGAGGAGGAAGAGGTTCATGGAATTAAGCAAGCAGAAGGGGTTTATGTACTTTCCACAAGCTGTTTGTGGCAGGATCAGATGAGGCTGTGAAGGCAAGAGCTGATGGTGCTTTTGCAAGTGCGGGCATGTCCTGCAGAGCTGTAGGAGCACAAGCCCCCACGCATCCGCATTGTCCCCGGGGGATCTGTTTGGTGCCACTGGGTAAGACTGCTGGCATTGCTGGGGAGTGAAGGAAAAGCATTCTGCTTTGTGTTAGCGAGGGCATTCAAAAGCTAGGGACGAGACCCTGAGGCCTAAACTTGATCAGTATGGAAAGTGCTTTGGGTTACCTTGAAAATCCATAATAGCTGCACTTCTATCGGAAATCACCGGCGATGACTCAGATGACTTCAGGCTCTGTCTTGTAACAAAAGCTGTTGCATATCAAGGCAGTTTAGCTTAGGAAGAACACTGAAATGAAGGGTTTTAGAAAACTAGCTGTATGGTTGAGTTTCAGCTGCACAGGCATTTTCCACAGTCCTTGCAAAGTTAGATCTTAACCATGTAAAACTAACGTTAACTTATGCACGTACAAATGCTGTACATTGGAAAACATGTGCGGTTTTTACCTTGCTAGACAACAGCGTTTTGAAAGAGAACTAAAATTAAGTACTCTTAACTACAGGTACTGTAGAGGCTGTAAAAAAAGCTGTTATATTGTAAAATGTGATGATTTCTAGTTGGTAAGACACAGTTAGAACACTACAGATAGTACAACACAGAAAATACGTACCCGTGTCTTTGAGGACGCTGACATGACCGTTGCTGAATGGAGGGTTGCATCGGTCTTGGTTCATTGATTGCTTGAAATGTTTGGATTGCCCTGTTGGAACAAATCTGTTGCACTACCCTCCTGCATAAGAGCTAAGTAGCCTCACTGCTCTCACTAGTTGCCTGCTTAGCTAAAAGTTCAGTGTATTTTTAATCTCTTAATTTTATTTTTTGCACACTGTGTCACTGTAAGTAAGGTCCCGGTCCCCAAAGGTGTTGAGCTCCCCTCTTTGCCACAGTCAGATCCTAAGGATTAAACTAAAGCTCAATATTTACACGTTAGTTGGGGGGAGAGCTTTTCTTCTTCTAAATGTTTCTTTTGGGTTTTCAAGCAATTCTAAAGTAAGAATAATTGACGAATGATCTCATAGACGTGTTCTGTCTTTTTAATTAGCCTTGTCTCTTAGCTGAATGAATTCATGCGATTTTCAATTTCATATTAGGTCAGCGTTTGTTTGGGGAGACAATCCTAGGGCTAACACAAGGCTCTGTCTCAGACCTTCTGGCTCGCCCGAAGCCCTGGCACAAGCTGAGTTTGAAGGGCCGAGAACCCTTTGTCCGCATGCAGCTGTGGCTGAACGATCCCAACAATGTGGAGAAGCTGATGGATATGAAACGAATGGAGAAAAAAGGTAACTCGGAGCAGACTGCTGACTCATGTTTTCCGTTACTTCAAAGATGACCATGTCTTTTATAATTCTGCATGAATAGTACAGAGGCAGCATTGATCCAGTATTATGAAGGTGATGCAAAAGGACTTCATGACAGCTTTTTCATAGCTTGATTTGATGTTAGCTCAAGCAGATACATCTAAAAAAAAAAAACCCACTCAATAAAAAAACAACCCCAAACCCTGAATATTCACCAGCTGTCGTGAAATCATTGCTATATTCTCCTATAGATTAATTACTGAGACCCTGGTGTATCACTGATAACTTGCCTTACCAAATGAGAAATGTGAGTTTGGGAGCTGGCTTTGGGTTATTAGTTAATAGTGCTGCAGCTGGTCACAGATGTTGGGCTGGAAGAACTGTGCATTGATTCCTGAGAGAGCTTCTTGTCAGTCCTGCACTGATGGTCGCTAGGAGGAAAGAAAAATGCAGTCTTTATAAAAGGCTATTTGAGAATAATTAAATTTGTAGCCTTTATAGGGATGGGGGAAGGTGATTGTGTTAATACATGCTTGCATAAACGGCTGGGTCATGAGTATGTGCCTGTGAGAGATCTAAGTTGTTACTGGGTATCTTAGTAAGGAGCATATCCTGAAAATTCACCCTACTCTCTATACTTTAAATTCATTACTAAAAACCAGGGGTTATTCAGAGCCCTGTTTTTAGTCTGTTCATGCGATTTTACAAGAGAGACTCTTAGGCTGCCATTATCAGCGGTTAACTAATTAATGATATATACATCTCTTGAGCTATCCCTTAATGATATTAGTACAGACGGCATTAATCGTGTGCACTGAAAGCGCTGCTGTTGACTGATGTCCTGAAAGCATTAACACATTTGATCGAGAACTTTGTGATTATATTAAAAATTGCAGTGAGGGAGCTTCTGGGAAAATTGTAGTCTTGCATGCTTTCAGGAAGAAATTCAAATCCTTGTCATGGTAACTAGTATAATATAAGGCAGTGCAGTATCTTACCACAAATTGTGTATGATCTTCCACAGGGAGTAAAATCCACTTGGGTTTCCCACTTACAACTGTAAACCAAAGGGAGCCATGATGGTTTTCGCTGTGTTAGAAATATGGCAGAAATAAAATTGTCAACTAGCTGAATTTTTATAGCCTCAAAGAGAATATCGCCCATAATGCAGGAAAATAAAATAAAAATAATTTAAAAGTAGTACTGACAATATCCTCTCAAAACTATTTTCTAAACTGGATTCTTATCAAACACCGTGCAATACATATGCTCTATAGATGGCACCTGAATAGAGATAAGGCTATAAATCATTTGAGACTCTGTACTGAAGCTCCTGAACTGTGCAAGTGCTGTCCTCATAGCAGAGCACTCTAAAGTGAATTCAACCCTGTATTTTCTGCAAAATCCTTTCATGCAGGAAAGGATCCTGTGATTTAACCTTTTCAATTGCTCTAGAGCCACATTAGGAATTTAACTTCCCCTTCAGCTAATGGCAGTTAAAGAACAATGCAACTGTATCTGCTACCAGTGAAACATTATTATCAATTATTTCTCTGCCACATTTTATTAGGGGAGTAAATCAATAATTATGATAAAGGTGAGCTGCGTATATCTTTTTTTTCTGTTCTGCAAGTCTGAAGTTTGTGCTATAAATGTCCATTTTAAGAGGTTCTGAAAATTTGCAATGTACATTAACCAACCTCTTTGGAGGAAGCCGGGGGTTCACGCTCCCTAGGGTGAGACACTCTGCACCACCTTTCCTGCCTTGGAAGAGTTCATTCCTCTTTCTTACAACCTCCCGGTGTGTGTGCTGCTGGTAACGTCACACTCCTCACTGAACAGTACCAAAGCCTGCTGTCAGGAGAAAATTTAATTCCCTTTATTTCCCCATTATTTCGCTTTTTAATAATCTTGTTCAATACCGCATAAGATAAAAATTATATTAAAAGGGGCTCTGTTTTGCCTCAGTGGGCAGCTGCTAGTTCTGCAATACTGTCTGCTGTGTCTATGGCTGAGCCCATGCCAGGAAGTCTTCCCAAAGGGACACGGTGATGCTGGGTTGGCAACAGCAGGGGGAAAAAAGGTAGTAAAACTCAGGAGATAAAGCTGGTGTTGACAAGTTGGTCTTAGACGCAGATCTAGACCTTTATCCAAATTACATTCGGGGTAGGTTTTTTTTCATAGGTCTCCTGAGAAGTGGAGACCGATCACAGACAAAAATCAAACTTCTCTGAAAATCAAGCGTGTTTGTGACTTGGATTCCAGTTTGAGCCTTGCTGTCACTGCAGATGTGCTGAATGATCTCTTTATGTTGTCTACATGCAACACATATGTTTAGAATAAGAATTAAAAAGGAAAAGCTTTTATAAACGTCATCTAAAGTTTCCAGAGAGCACCATTAAAGCCTAACGCTTAGGTGCTAGTTCAGCACACAGCAAAGTGCCAGGATTGTGCCTTTGGCCCAATGGAAATTTGTTCTGATAATATATTATCCTCCAGAAAAACAAGTGGTTATGACAGAACAGTGGGACATCCTCTTTATTTTTATGTTAAGGAAATATATGCATTTATATCATTTGTTCCATTCACGTGAGAGAGACCCAAATAAGCTATTGCAACTTCTGCGATCGCGGTGTGAGGTTACAAAAGCAGAGGTAGGCATAGGGCGTGAAATGTCTCCCAAGCTATTACAGCTCTGTGCTGTTCTTAGGAGTCTAAAGATGGGAGCTCTGACCCGCCAGAAATGCCATTTCTGGAGAGCAGAGAAAGCAGAGATTCAGAGCATCCTGATGCATGGGTGTCTCATGTTGATTCAGTCACTTGACCAAATTCCAGAAACTCCAGTTAGAGATAGCCTAAGCACCTTTTACATCTTCCATGCGAGGTTCTGTTTTGTCTTATGGCCTCCTTTAAGCTGCTGCGCGTTGCTGACGTGATAGATCCTGTCTTTCAGCCCTCTTGGTTGTGCTATCAAAGGAGACAAGGAAACCTTATGTGTAGTTTGCGTGTCAATGCAAGTTTGAACTAACACCTAAGAGTCTTTGAGATTAAAGACCTTACATAAATGTGAGATTATGTTGCTGGAATGATTAATTCCACGGTTGAAGATTGTAACAGTTCCTTGAAGGCTGCAAAAATACTTCCAGTAGGTCACCTTGAAATAATGCATTTGCCTGTGGTCATTTTGCGGTTCTACATCCGATTGGAACAACTTAGATAGGTGATTTTTTAAATGAAGTTTATTTTTTTAAAAAAACAACTTTTCTTTTAATGGGTATTTCAAAGGCGTGCAGGAGTGTATCATGGCAGAGTGATGGATCATGAGCAACTCATGTTCTGTTCCATATCAGTGATCTTACACAGTAGGCAATCCACAGGTAATCTGTCATACTCAGGGGAAAAAAAAATCAGGGCCATGCAGATACCCCCAAAGGTTACACAGCGTGTTCAAAATTCACTTTGATGACAGTAAGACACAGTGTAAAAAGGTCCCACTGGACGTGCCACTGTGTAGGGGACAGGATCTGAAACCCACCGGAGACAGAAAACGTAGCCAGTCCCGTAGGGAGCTCTGCCAGAAGAAGTTGGCTTGTGTGAGAAGGGCTTTCAACATTTCAGTTTATTTGATTGCATTGAATTTTTAGTCTTCGTGCACCCTGAGCAGAGCTGAAGGGACAGAGAAGTTTATTTTTTGAAGAATTTGGTTGCTGATTGGTGTGACGTGCCCCACACATTGGGTCCCTGGCTCTCATCGGAGCTCCTGGCTGCTGGACATCCAGTGCCTGCTAGATTGATGTCAGGGTGGTGTAATCTGGAATTTAATAGCCAAGGTTATCAAATTGCAGCTCTTGAATACCTAAACTCTTAAATATCTAGAAGGTATTTAACAGGCCATTAAATATTTTACTGACAAGATTCATCTATATTTGCCATTTTCAGCCCCCTCATTAGCAATGCTTGTGCATGATCCTGCCAGGTGCAGTAAATCCCACCTCTCTTTGCCCAGTGTAGATCAATCAAGTCAGTGACAGCCTTTGCTGGGACTCTTCTCCTTGCAGAATTTGCCAGGATAATTCCCTCCCCGTCAGGGACGGGAGGCAGCGGTGGTACCACAGGCTTCTGCCAGCAGCCTCACTGAGCTCCAGCGGCGCAGCAAGAGCTTTCTTAAAAAGAGTATGCGTTTTCGAAAGAGCCTTGCATAGGGGAGGAGGATGCTGTGGGCTGTTTTTCTTTCATAACCTGTCACTGCTATAGCGAAGATCTGTAGGAAGAAGCGGCAAATGCCTGACAGGTTATTGAGCCCATCGCTGGGATCTCTGGGCTCCGGGCGCCATCGTGTGTTGGAGACATGGCTGCGGCTCTTCAGCTTCCACAGTCATATTTTTAATTCAGAGACCTTAGGTGTTAAAGAGACCTTAGCGTACGCCTTAAGTGTTTAACAACCAAAATCATTTAAGTTGAAATGAAGTGCAACTGTCCTAATCAGGTGCTTATGTGGGAGTTCGCCACTCTCGAAGGACTGAATTGGAAATAAGTCGTGTTAACTGAACCCTGTTATTCATGTCCCATGTTCATTGAACAAGCAGAAAACTCCGGCAGGTTTCCAGGCAATTTACCCTCTTTTCTTTCCCTTTTCTTCTTTTTCCGCCTCTTGCATCCTCCCCACATTTGCTTTCCTCTGATCTCTGATTGATACCCTTTCCTCTTCTCTCCGAATAGCCCATCCGTGCATCTACAGCCTGTCATCTTTGCGTTTATTCCACAGCTCGTATATTCCTTGATTTAGCATTTTGCATTCAGCTGGGGCTGATCTGATGCACTTCTCTTTCAGCCTACATGAAACGGCGACACAGCTCTGTTAGCGACAGTCAGTCTTGTGAGTCCTCGTCCGCTGGAATAGACTATAGCCAGGGAGCCAGCCCGCAGCCGCAGCACCAGCTGAAGAAGCCCCGGGTGGTGCTGGCACCAGAAGAGAAGGAAGCTCTGAAACGAGCCTACCAGCAAAAGCCATACCCATCACCAAAAACCATTGAGGAACTCGCTACGCAGCTCAACTTGAAAACCAGCACCGTGATCAACTGGTTCCACAATTACAGGTATGAGATCTCCCAGGAGCCCTACTCACAAAGGATTGATTTTATTTGCTTTGGCAGGGTGCTACTGTGCTTCAGCAGGCTGTGTCTGCTTCCGCTGGCATTGAGCGGTTGTATGAAATGAACAGTTTCGACAGCAGGGAGGTTCTAACTACCAGCAATGCTAATGCTCCAGACTAATTTTAAGTCATCCCTGAGGAACAGCAATATTCACATATTGATATTAGTAGTGCTTTTAAACAGAAAGTCTTGCTTTTGGGGTGGGCGTGGATTTAGAGATGTCCACTATTGAATATTTATAAATCCCATTGCAGTAAGCAAGACTGGTCTTTCTTACTTGCATATGCACACACACGCAGACACACGCTTGCACGTACATGTACACGTATGGGGGGGGGTGTGTGTTACGCCCGGGTCAGCTGGTGGGGGGTGCTTGGAAGTGTCCTCTACTGGATGGCATCAGAACTGCACTATTTTTGTATCATTTTCCTGCATAAGAGGAAAAAAAGGATTTGCTTTTAGGTCTTGAGTCACTGAGCTCTGAAAACAGGCACAGTGTGTGCTGTATTTCTGGGAAGCTCCGCACAGCCGTGAAGGGCAGAGAACCGATCACCCTGCAGCCAGACGTGGCCACGGATTTGTTTCATTGTTATGATTAAATCGTTGAGTCCCGCTGAAATGAAATAAGGTGTTGGTCCGCTTAGGTCGTTTCTCATATTAGAAGGAACCTGTTCTGCTTTTGAAACAGTGAGTAGGTTTTGGCCTAGAGACACCGATAAACAGAAACAATGCTGGAATGACATATAAGAATTATAAGGATTTGAGTAAATATGTTATCAACTGTGCTTGGGATTGGGAATCTTAATTAGTGCAGCAGACTTTTCTCCAAGAAATTTGTGCTAATGAATATTGAACAGGTACAGTTAAGATAGCAGATACAATACTGTTCTGCCCCGTCAGTTGGAGCCAGTATCGTTCCTAATTAGTCCAGATTGCGAAACTTGTTTGTTTTTGGAACGTGCTAACATTTAAAGGGTGTTTTCCACTTTGGCCCTTCTCAGCGTTTAACAGGGTAGTTGCTGAAGCAGAAGCAGCACAGTTTAATGAGATATCTCAGAAATATTGTGCACAATACTAAAATAATGTTTATACTAAACAATATAAAATTTAAAAATTATAACCAACGAGTAATCATATTTGCACTGAATTTCATTGACTTGAATTCGCTACAGATGCAGCCTCTTTCACTGCTCCGAGTTCTCCAAGTGCAGGCCTCTCTTCCCATTCCCACTCCTAGGCAATTATACACAAGTTGGAGGAATGCCTATGAAAATATGTTCCCTTCGGCCTGACAGCAAAATGTGCTGTTCTCACTTACGCAGACGAGTGCGGGAGCACTGGTGGCATGTGTCATCTTCCTCATTATCATGAGATCTCCTGTTTAGGCGTGCTGCGAGAACGCGTGACAAGTCATGATTGATCAGCGCGTTTAGCCACACCAAGCTACACGTTAATGTAGACTAGGTGCTGACAGTTGTATACAAAATAAAAAATGTATGAACAAGGTGCTGTAGGCTGGGGGTAACACAAGCCTCGCAGCACTGAGTGATCTGGACCTGCTCCCAGATGTGCTGCTGAGTCTCTGGGACTTTAAAGAGATGTTTCAAGGCTGTTTGAAGCCCAGGGCGCTCTGAGCGGTTGCCACCACTGAAAAATCAAAACACGTGCCTGCTTCTTCCCTCTGTACAATGACTTCCCTAGCTTTCATGCACGAAGTACTCTTAAACCGTTGGCAGGACATTGCAGAAGAGGTACAAGTTACATGTTCTGCTAGGGGAACAAGAGCTGACTGTTGTGCGGCTCGTGTTCTGGGAAATGGGTAGTCTTTCCCCTCTTCATCTTCTCCGAGCCACACTTCACTTTATATATCTCTTTTATACTCCCCTCAGCCATTTCTTTTCCAGACTCCAGAAGAGTCTTTGTACAGAAGCAATTCCACACCTCAGACCATACACATTTTTCTTTAAAGTAACTTCAGTTGAGGCAGGGTACAGATACGGACAAGTTTGTCTTCCTGTTTCTTGGGAATCCTGTTACAGTGATGCTTTTCTTCTGGGATTCAGCCCAAACCTCACTTTCCAAAAAGGTGGTTGCTACAGCAAAACCTACCTTTATATCCACCCAGTGGGAAGTCAGCACTAGCATTTATTTTCTGCAGCAAAAGAAACTTTAAAAAAATCCTCAGCAGGCAAAGAAATAATTCACTTCAGACCATAAATAGGTATGAAGGATTTTGACATGTCTGCAAACTTCTACAAGTTGATGGCTTTGAGTCCGTACCAATCATGTAGCTCTCGGAACGTAAAAATAAGAATGTGCCTTGCTTTGCATTAGTGAAGCACATACGCAGGACCCATCGGAGTTTGAGGCTCCGTTGTCTGAAGAACTGTACCACACAGCAGGAGGTAGGGATTTCTGTCCCGCTTCACATGTGGAAACTGGCACAGAAACTTGGTAAGGTCATAGAGATGATACTATAGAAACATCAGGGATTAAACCCAATTTTCTTGAATTGTAATTTAATGCTCTTGGTTGCTAAATTTCACTGCTCTTGGTGTGGGCATGTTAGTCAATGAACTGCAGCATTATGCTTCTTTAGGTGAGTTCCTGGAGTTAGGTGAAGGAAGTTGTACAGGGAACTTCAACAAACTCCCCGGGAGAACGCTGATGCTTCGAGTCGCGCTGATGAATGCCAGCAGGATGTGTTGGTGTTGAGGCCAGCACCTTCCACCGAGAGGAATGCTCTCTGGAATTTCCTAGCTGCTGTCACCACTTCTTCTTTACCATAGGGATTTAATTACTATGTTAATCAGGAGCCAGAATAGATTCCAGAAGCGATATATTGGGTGTGAATTCCAGGGATTTCCACAGACATCGACCTGTATTCTGCAGGGCTGTGGCCAGATACTCAGTGAGCATGTCATCATTCAGTGTCGTGCTGGAGCTGAGGCATTTTAAACGCCATGCAGGCACGAAGCTCTTACCCGTTTCCTCTCCTGTTTTGGGGAACGTTACAGAAGCAGTGTGTTCTGGATCAATGTACATGGGAGATTAGAGGTGTAAATAGAGCCTGATAATCGACGTTTCAGATGCATGCAATTAATGGTAATAGAAAATTAGTTAGCACCTGTGGTCTTCTGTTAGGTGAATAATACTCTCCTAGGGAGAATCACAGACCCCCTAAATCCTCCGAAAGTGTAGAGTCAGCAAGTACTGCTGAAATACTCTGTTGCATTTCACATAAGGCAAGAATATCGTTAGCTTCAAAAGCAGTATTCAGATGGTGTTCTGCATTTATCCTAAACCTTTTCCATTGTGTGCTGTCTTCGTAGCGCATTTAGGGAAAAAGGAAAAATGTGTACAGACCTCAGCTGCGATTGGGACAGCATTTGTGATTTGCAAGACCTTTAGCAGTTCTCCCTGATTAAAACCAAAAGCGTTACCTTCATTCTGAAGGATAAAGTTTTGCTAAACTCTGCCGGTGTCTGTAGTCTCCTCCCTGACCACAGGTCACTGAGGTTCCCCCTTGGTTGCAAATTAGGACCTGAACAGTGGTCATAACCTCTCCTGCTGGCAGAGCGGTGCAGGGATTGAGTTGACCTAGACCCTGAGATTTTTTCATAAACTGTTCTGTGCTTGTGAGGATATATTAGGGAGCTCCTAAACAGAGAAGAAAGATGGAGGAAGGACCAAGTTAAATGGCGAAGGCAGTGTGTTTGGGGGATTGCTGCACGCTCCGAGTAATAGGAGGTGCAAGGTGGTACACCGGGCAATTTTAACCACACATGGAGTGCATTAATTCCTTTGAAATGCACCGCTCGCCTTGTCACCATTCATGTTCTGAAATCGATGTTTTAAATAAAAAAGGAGGCAGAAGTCAGACCTGCTCATAGACTGACAACCTGTCAAAAGGCTGTGCTTCCCCAGAGCCGTTCCAGAACAATGGGCTTTGTTTCATCTTTGTTTCTCCGTGGTGTCCAGGAGAATACCAAGGAGGTCGTCCAGATTTTTTGCTTATTTGGCTTTTGTTTAGGCAAATTGTGGTTCATTTCTAGAAGAAATCTGAATTGTTTCATATTTACAAACTGCTTTCCTCTGGGTCTACTAGAAATGTATTCATATTTTTTAAATCATCCCTTTTTTTGGTCCAATGTGTTGTAAATTTTCATGTTTCTGATGTCAGACTTCTGGAATTGGAGACTGCCGAGCCTTTCATCTCTGTCCCTTAAACACGTCCAGTGCTGTAAAAATTCGGCATACAATTACGGATGCTACTTAGTTTAAACTTGCAAACAAAGGGAAAATTGGATTTGATCAATCATTTTAGTGCAAGCTGATTATCCTCATAAAGCTTCTATTTTTGCTTTATTCTATAACGTTGGCTGTGGTCACTGGAAGGGGCAGTGGTCAAAGTCAGATTTACAATAAATACACAAAATCCTGGTTGGAGGCAGAGGGGTCACTCTCAACACTAAGCAGAGTTACCAGGAGTGGCTTGTCTGCGCCGGCCGCCCTCCCGCTGCGCCGCGGAGGACCCCGGGGCCGTCTGGGGTTTGCGGCCTGCATCTCTTCTAGCACGGCAGGCTTCGCGCGGGCGTGTGGCCGGGAGAGGTGAAACTAAGAGCATCTTGACGATATTTCACGTTCTTCCAAGCACCTTCTCAGTCGGTCCTTTGGGTTTGAGCGTGAGAGCGCTTCCGCCGACCCGGCTTGGCGCGGCTGCCCCGTAGCTGAGACCAAACGGCGTCTCACGAACGGGCGTTTTGAAGGGCGTATCTGGTAGAGCAGGGCGGTTCCGAGTGACCCCCGACAGACTCACCATGCCTCTCCCCTGTCTCCTAGGTCTCGCATCCGCCGGGAGCTGTTCATCGAGGAGATCCAAGCCGGGAGCCAGAGCCAGGCTGGGTCGAGCGACTCTCCTTCCGCCAGAAGCAGCCGGGCCGCTCACAGCTCCGAGGGAGACAGCTGCGATGGCGTGGACGCAGAAGGCCCACCTGAAGGAAAGCCGAGTGGCCCGGAGGCAGATGAGTACAACAATGCAACCACGAAGTCTCAGGGAGGGCCAACGGAGTCGGCTTTCGAAGCGGGGGAAGAGGCACTGCAGGGCGCCAGGTCTTCGGAGAAAGCGGAGCCGTTCCGGGCGGAGAGCCTGGAGGACACCGACGACGAGGGCAGGCTCAGAGCACCGCGCCAGAGCTCTCCGCCGGCGTCGCAGCGCCCGGGAGAAGCTCTGGAGACACTGCCAAACTCTGCCACAGAAGGCGATGCATCTACCTCAGCTGCCTCCACCTCAGTCCTTACGGGGGAGAGCTCCTACAAGTCAAAAGAAAGTTCAGAGAAAATCTCCAGTGTGCCAAGTACGAGCTCGACGCCGGCCGCAGGCTCGCAGAAAGCCAACTCTCTCCAGAGCTTGTTCGGCTTCTCCGAGGCGGCGAGCTCCAGGAACACGCGAGACAGCTCCTTGAGGAAAAAGAAAGCGGCAAACTTGAACAACATCATCCACCGCTTGGAGAAGGCCGCGAGTCGAGAAGAGGCCGTCGAGTGGGAGTTTTGAGATTAAACTCGCCCAACTCTGGAGAGCTGGGAAGTGAAACTGGACCTCTACTGGTTTTATTGTGTTGCGCACTTAACCGCCCTGCGGGCCACAGGGCAAAAACGCCATAGGCCAAGGTGCATATAGAAAACAAAAAGGAGCGTTAAGCCCAATTTATGTTTGTGTTTTCGAGGAAGAAAACTGAAATGTGTAGTCAAGCTTTTTTGTACCCTGAAGTGTTTTTATTATTGCCCTAAGTGATTTCCACAGTTTCTGGAATAACTCATACAGCTTTGCCTTGTGCCCTCCTCTTTGGTGTGGGCTTTAAAAAAAGAAAAACAGAAAAAAAAAGAAAAAAAATCAAACCCACATATTAAAAGGGGGCTTTTTATCTGCCATCTAATGGCTACAGAGCGATAATACACTATTATCTTCTTAAACCAGGAAAAAAGGGGAGATTTTTCAAAAAAAAAAGAAAAAAAAAAGAAAGTTTTTTGTAGCTGTTCAGTTGCCACTAAGAGATTGCACAGTCAACCGACTCTAAACACACTAGTTTGGATTCCTACATATTTTCAAGAAAAGAAAAGAATCTTGTTGTTTGAAACTTTGAATTAAAAAAAAAAACACATTTACTCCACATATTTTTTAACAAAACAAAAAAAAAAGTCACATCAGGAAAATATCTTAATTTGTGGTAGCTGACTTAGTGTTTTCTTGTAAGTGAAATAGAATATTGACACGTAGTGCACATTGTTTCATAGCTTTAACTGATTCTGGTCTTTTGCAGACCAGAATTTGTTTAATACACTCCATTTTAGGCCAAATCAGGACAAAAAAAAAATCTGAATCTAGGTATTTTATAATCTGCTTTTTAACCTCTAACCACAGAGCACGCTGATCAGACCTCATATCTAGGAGGTTTAGGAGACAACTTAGAAGCAGCATGTACTTGATCATTTCACTTGGGTCGTAGTGTACAGAGTTTCCTTTCAGTAAAGACAGATCGCTCCAAAAAATGTTGGCCAGTAACATTTCAGCCTGCTACTTCGGGGACTTATTCCGTAACCCAAAATATTCCGCTTACCTGGAATGGATTAAAGTGTAGTTCACGTGTACGATTGCTGTCACACACCACTAAGAGGGGACGGGAGCTGCCTCACATAGAGACCTTTTCCTGCTGTTGGTGGCCATTCGCTGACTCTCTTCCCACCACAAGCACTGATTTTAAATACGTTTTAGTTGTGGGAAGCTTATTTTTGCGTGGATAAAGAGTACGTGGCAATGACCGGACGGGCTCTTACCGGGACTGAAATAACCCAAACTCCAAACCAAAACGTTCATGCTCTCGAGTCCCAGTCTAGGCCATTCTGCCCTGCAGAAATACAGCCTTTTTCCATTATTTTATGCACAGGTTAGGGCTGATCAAAGTACAAATCAAATTCTAACTTGTCTCTAACTCCTCCTGTTGTCTATATGTATATGCGTGAGCATAGAGGTGTGTGGAAGGATGTGTGTGCGTGAGTGTGTGCGTGCAATTTTATACGTCTGTGTATTTTCTTACGTACTTGTGCACACATAGAGTGCATTACTGCCACCTTTTTTCAATAAGCTGTTTTATCAGTTATGGCTTCTACAAGTTTGCTAATTTAGACTCCTTTATTGCCATATCTTTAAAACTAACAATAGATGATTTCGGAATATATATATAT
>NW_010515131.1:0-1201 GCF_000687285.1 Phaethon lepturus | reverse complement strand
AGGGGAAGAGTGTGAGTCCTTCCCTTAAGGAGGAAGGAGCAGCAGAAAACGGCGTGTGATGAACTGACCACAACCCCCATTCCCTGTCCCCCTGCGCCGCTCGGGGGGGGAGGAGGTAGAGAAATCGGGAGCAAAGTTGAGCCCAGGAAGAAGGGATGGGTGGGGGGAAGGTGTTTTAAGAATTATTTTTTATTTCTCATTACCCTACTCTGATTTGATTGGTAATAAATTAAACTAATTTCCCCAAGTTGCGTCTATTTTGCCCGTGACGGTAACTGCTGACTGATCTCTCCCTGTCCTTATCTCGACCCCCAAGCTTCTCGTTATATTTTCTCTCCCCTGTCCAGCTGAGAAGGGGGAGTGATAGAGCAGCTTTGGTGGGCACCTGGCATCCAGCCAGGGTCAACCCACCACAATTATATAATCTCCAGACATTTCCTATTTCTGTATCATTAAACTTCCCACTACTTTAGTTTGCAAATCAACACCTCATCTCTGCTTAAGCAATAAAAAACACCCAAACCCTTTTAAACAATGAAATTTGCAATTTTCTTCTGTGAAATCATCTTGTCCCTTCCATCTTGATGCACTTGTCACCATCAAACTTTCACTGGTGGCTTGGAGGTTCCTGTACTTTCTGCCGGCAAAAACACAAACAAAATATGACAGAAAGTTTTCTTACCTGTGTAAAGTTTGAAATCTGTAAGTGTTGGGATCACCCTGCAAGGGCTCGACCTTAAGGAGAAGGAGCTGTGGCATTGATCTGCACGGCTCGGCCTTGAGGAGAAGGAGCTGTGATAAACAACTAAGAGGAAGCAAAGGAGCGCGTGGACACCTGCAGGCAGCGAATCCTGACTGTGGAGAAGTGCGTGGACTGTGTGTGGTAACCAACCAGGACGTATTTTGTGGCGCGTGAAAGAGCTGTAACTGCATAAAAAGCGGACACTTGTAGCAATAAAGGTCTTTGGCCTGAATCCCCACCAGAGTCCGTGCCCTGTTACTCCACAAATGGCGCCCAAACAGGGACCTGAATCATGGGAAGAGAACGACCGGTGGAGCGGCCCAGCTGAAAGGAGAAAGTAGCAGCGGACCAGAGAGCTGCAGGAGAAAGTAGCAGCGGGACAGATGACGTGCGGAAAACAGACTCCGCAATCTGTAAGATTGTAAATAGGTATTGTTATAAATGATTTAGTCCCAAACA
>NW_010515130.1:441-1186 GCF_000687285.1 Phaethon lepturus | reverse complement strand
GCCTGCGTCTCCCACCGGGCCCCCGCCAGTCTTTTGAGTTTCTCACGGATCCCCCACCCCCCAGCTCAGTGTTGCTTCCCTGGAGAGCTTGTAGCTGCTGAAGTACCCTTTTGACTACTCTTCCGCTTCAGAGGTTTCGTAAAGACGACTGGAGACTTCTGTAACTCAGAAAGGGAAGAAAAGGACATGTAGCTTACAGATGGAAATACGAACAGCTGAATAGGAAGGGTTTGGGAGTTAACAAAGAGTGAAAGAAATTGAATTTAAATTGATACTGTAAGAATAAAGTCTCAGGCCTGGAACGAGTTATTTTGCAACCAAATTCAGTTTTCCTGAAAAAGAGGCAAAATCGGATGTATTTTATTTGTGCAGCATCACTAATATTTAAATGCTAGAAAAATCTAAACCTAAGCATCATTTAATGATCACAGCTTTTAAATCTTGTAACAGTGCAAGAAACTCCCTGTAACGGAAGAAACAGTTCATCTGACTTTGTTGCACCGTTCTCAGCAGCACCGCGCGTTGTTCAAGACAGGAACAGAGGTAACAAGAGGCCCGTGGGTCAGAAATGCGCGGAGGGCAGGGAGCTGCCGTGCCCGCGTCCCCCAGAGCCCTGCTGCCGTTACTGTTGGAGGGAGCCCAGCGAATTTCTGTTTCAAATGTTTTGGGCTTCTGCACTCAGCCAATAAGTTAGGCAAGGCAGGCATGTAGCTCACACATCCAGTTAGCAGCTTCTTAAACCCGC
>NW_010515130.1:0-410 GCF_000687285.1 Phaethon lepturus | reverse complement strand
CTGCCCCCGGGGCCCGGCCCGCGTGCAGTCTGCCGTCGCCGAGCAGCTCCCTCCTCGTCCAGAGGAGCGGTGATGTATCACTATGTGATCTCGTCAGTACTTCAGAGGTTATTAGCTTGTTTGAAGTCGCAAGGTCACCTACACAGAGTGCAATTGGTTTTCATAAATACTGTTCATTATGCAAATTCATTATTTACAGATGCCATTAGGCTAAAGTGGATGTGAGGAACAGAGTAATAGGAACTGTGCTTTTGACATGAGGAAAAAATATTTAACAGAAGATGAATTAGGGCTTAGCCGAATGAATAAAAAGTAATTTGGAGAATGGGATTACAGAACCTTTCTGGCAAAGAAGCGACAGAGAGCCCTTGGCAGGAGCAGCCGAAGCTGGAAGCGGGCTGAAGGCAGGA
>NW_010515129.1:16503-17128 GCF_000687285.1 Phaethon lepturus | reverse complement strand
GGGGTTCGATAGGAGCGGTGCGTGCTGGGAGTTGTAGTCGTGCCCCCCGATGCGTGACGCTCCCCGCAGCCCGGGCTGCGTCGTCCTTGGCCTCACGGCCCGGCTCCCTCCTCCCCGGCGGCGGGTCCCCTTCGACCCCGGCGCTCCCCAGCTCTGAGCCCTGGTGCTGTTCCTCAGGAACAGGCCGGCTGCATCCTTGGGGCAGCTTGGACTTTGATTTGAGATGTGGTGGGGAAAGGGGCTGTTGTGCCTGTTCTGCTGAACATCTTGCTGGCACTGTAATAAAAAAATCACTGACGCGGTTGCAACCCTCTTGCAGTTCCCTCCTGTCTCAGTAATTACTTCTCCAGTCTAGCATCAAAACCAGGGCTTAGCTGACCTGTGCTGTACAGAAGAAGCCCACTTTTGGGGACAGTTGCCGTGTGGTCCCAGAGCTCCTTCCTGGAGGCAGTTGGGTGAATTCCAGTTACACTGTGGGAGCAGTGGGAGATGGAAAGCCAGTGTGAAGACAGAGAAACTTCAAGGAGGCTGCAGGTTTTGATCTTGGCCTTTTTGCCTGGTGGTAGCTTGCTGGGCTGTGTGAGGAGTTAGCTCCAGGTTGTCCACAGGCTGTTGGGATTGGAGT
>NW_010515129.1:2528-16477 GCF_000687285.1 Phaethon lepturus | reverse complement strand
GAAGGAGGGGACGGACACCTCGCAGGGGATCCCCCAGCTCGTCAGCAACATCAATGCCTGCCAGGTTATCGCAGAAGCAGTGCGTACTACCCTGGGACCTCGGGGCATGGACAAGCTCATTGTGGATGACCGGGGTAAGCACCGAGCAGTGGCCTCTCACAGCCGTGTAGAAATTATCTCCCAAGTGCAGTGCTTGCTGGCAGCGTGCATATTTACTCATATCTTCATATCAGTTAAAACCCGTATTTGCATATATGCAGACTTCAACTTCCTCACCCCATACTAAATGTAACTCTCACAATAGAGGATCAGCCTCTGTCTCAGTGTTCAGTTTAACACCTTGACTCTGGTCTCTGCTGTTGAAGAGAAAAGAATTGTCAGACCTACCTGAGGGACTACCTGTTTGCTGCCTACTCGCCTGAGTAAGGCAGCCATGGTCTTTGTTGTGAAATTGGGTACATCCAGGGTTAGTGGGACTAGATACAAAAAAGTCCATGCCAGGAAGGAGAAAGTGTGTCTTGAACCTGGTCTACAGTTATCCCTGACCAGCTCTATTTATTTATTATTTCAAATAAGGCTCATAATATGTATGGAGTTACTCAGCACTTGTTGTGGCTGAGCCTGAGTTCAGTGCATGTTACTGGACTGGGTTTTTTTGGTGTGATTTAGGGATGAGACTTGCCCCCAGTCTGAAAAGACTTCTGTGAAGTCACCAAACTAATATACTGTTTGGTTTTTTTTTTATTGCTGCTACTGAAGGGTGGGGTGTATTAGTATTGTCTTTAAGTAGTTTTTACAAGTAGGAACTGTAATAACTCTTATTAAAATGGGTAATTGGATTTAAATTTACCTAATAACCAATATGATTGATCTCTTTCTCTTGTCTTTCTTCACATGAGTTTCAGACTAAAATACCTGTTTTTATCTGTGGGGAGGCTATTGAGAAGTCGGAGGGAAATTAATTTAAAGCCCCTATTAATTGGTGTGAAGGGTTGTTCTGCACTCAGACTAAATTCACTTTATCTGCTCCAAATGGACTAAAAAGATGCTGTTAATATGGAATGGAGGCACCTGCTGAGATACACTCTGTGAAACAGCTGTTCTGGGCTCCCCTTCTCTGTGGGGATGAACCCTTCACTTTCCTCTTCGGCCAATTTATAGTTGTGTATCTGACTGTAGGAGTGTATTAAAATACCGTGGTGATCACATGGCAAATGACACAGGAGGGAAAAACCAATCATTTGGCTGAAGAAAATGACTTTTAAGTGGAAATTGGGGATGAGAGCCTGTGGTTGTTTAGACATGACAAAACTCACAATGGTGCTGGGTCGGGGCTTGATTGGGAAACACTGTAGCATAATGGCTTGGGGCCATGTTTGACCCAAAACGTGAAATGGTGAAGCACAGTGAGACTGGCTGGTGTGAATTGCTATTGTATTAATGTCTCTCTGAGCTCTGAAAACCTCCCTTGCATGTCACCCTTTTACAGTGACAAAGGCTTTTCTCACGGCAGTCGAGCTTGACTTCCTTTTCTACATCAATCCTAGGCAAAGCCACGATCTCTAACGATGGTGCCACCATCCTGAAGCTCCTTGATGTTGTCCATCCGGCTGCGAAGACATTAGTGGACATCGCCAAGTCTCAAGATGCAGAGGTAGGAGGGTAACCTGGCTGTGCTCAGAAGCATAACGTGCAGCAGCAAACTTGCTAGCATCGGTGGTTCTGTGGGCTTTGTGTTAAGGGGTGGGGATTGCTCACGGAGTGCTGGCATTCCTTCTGGTTTCTTTATTGATGCCTTCTCTTTTGTGATAACTTCCAAATCTTTTATACTGTTTCAGCTAGATCTGATGGGGGTGTTTTGAAACTTCAAAGATACAAAGTTCACATTTCACGAATATAGGTGACTTGGGAAATGAGACTTCACCCTCCAACGGGATGTAGTCTGAACCCAGCCCTTCTTAATCATTAAAGAATCCAGCCACAAATCTGTGAGCAGAGAAAATTATGAAATCTGATTTCCTCTGGAAGCCCTTCCATGGTTTTGAAGCTGCTATCACAGTGGCTCTGCAGTGTGTGGATCACAGAGAGCGTTTCCTCTCCATGCAGGTTGGTGATGGTACCACATCCGTAACTCTGCTCGCTGCTGAGTTCCTGAAACAAGTGAAGCCCTACGTGGAGGAAGGCCTCCATCCTCAAATCATCATCCGTGCCTTCCGCACAGCAACACAGCTGGTAAGACAGCGCTGCTCGTAGCTGAAGGAGGGCTCAGCTGCTGCTTGCAGAGCTGAGGGGTGTACCACAGCGTCTGAGGAGATGAGTTCTGTGCCAAAGAGGAAAAATAACGTGCTTCCAGGCAAAAGGCAGTAATGAATGGGCGTAGAGAGTGACAGTAGTGATCTCATGATGTCTTACTGCAAACATCAGCTGCCTTTTCTGGTGTCAGGGAGCTGTTATTACCAGCTAGTACCTCTGGAGTGCTGTCATGTCCTTTGGTTTTGGTCCAAGGAAGAAATAAGTGGTAAAATAAATTTCCCATTCTCCTGATCTCTGCTACTCCTTGGTAAACCTTACGTCTCGTGAAACACATCAGTCCTGTTAACTTCCAGAGAAGGTTCAGGCTAACTCCCTCAGTAGCCCTTTGGTTCCCCAAATCTCTGCCAAAAGCAGTGGAGTTGCTCTGAGCGTCTTCCTGATCCTCTTGAACTTAGGTTGGTGTGTTCCATAGAATTACTGTGCTGGAAGGGGTGGAATAGCTTAAATGCTTGAAACTTCAGTGATGCTGAAGTAGGGAATAAAAGGTAATGTCAAATAGAAAGAGAAAAGTTGGAGATTTGATCAGCTTGCAAGCATGAATCATTAATCCAGCTGTTGGCTTGTGTTTTGACAGGCTGTAAACAAGATCAAAGTCATTGCTGTTGCAGTGAAAAAGGAAGATAAAGAGTAAGTTTCCCTTACAGATGACCCGGTTGTGTAGCTGGGCTTCAGTTAGCTGGTGCGAGGGCGTTTCTGACTTCGGCTGTGGCCTTGGCTGAAGTTTCGAGGTCAGGCCGAACAGCTGTGGCCCCACACTGGGGTTGTTCTTGAGCTTTCGGAGTTTCCTGCTCCTCCCGGGGAGATGCCGTGCTCTCACTTGGGCTGCAGCGAAATATGTAGGCCAGTGTCTTCCAGCGCACATGGAGGAAGCTAGGTACCAAAATAAATGGCCTGATTTTCTTTTTTCCAGTGGTGGTGGAGGCTTGCAGCTTTTCCTGTAATCAGTGGCAGTGCTAAATGCTCAGTGCTTCTCTGAAAATCAGACCACTTTTTAGCTGTTGAATACATGAAGTTAGATAGCTAATAGCAGTAAGGAAATGATCCCCTCGACTGAGGTGAGAATACTAGAGTTCATTTTCTCCCTGGATTTTAAGCTCTTGTCTACATGATCTGGCCCTACTAATACCTGCAGTAAAAGTTCAAGTTGAACTGCATAACTGTCTTAAACCAAAATGAGCTGTATCTTTTCTGCTGTCCTGTGATGCCAAAACATAGTAGTTCTCATGGTCAGCAGTAACTTGGGTGATGGATCCATATTTCCCTGGTGTCTCTTGCATCATCAACTCTGTTACAGCATACGTTACCTGTGTTAACGTTTTAGAGAATGTGCCACCTTTAGAGGGGCTAAAAAACTTCTTACTGCCTTTGGATGAGCCCTGCTGTTTTGCTCAGGCCTGTGGTGTCTGAGAGCCAACCAACCTGGTCAGTGCTAGTCTAATGGGCGGACTCTGAAGGGGAGAATCGTACTTTGACAGTCTGGGCTTTGACATCTGTGTGCTTTGCTTTCCCCATCCATAGAAAGGAGCTGATCTTTGCCTCAGAGTGGGTTAATCATACTGTGCACAATGTTTAGTGAGCCTGTGAAAAGAATGGGCAAGTGAACAAGACCTTGTTTTTTCTTTCTTGCAGTGAGCAGAGAAGCCTGCTGGAGAAGTGTGCAGCCACAGCCCTGAGCTCTAAGCTGATCTCCCAGAGCAAGGAGTTTTTTTCCAAAATGGTTGTAGATGCTGTCATGATGTTAGATGACTTGCTACAACTCAAAATGATTGGAATAAAGAAGGTGCAAGGAGGTGCTCTGGAAGTAAGTTCTGTCAGAGTCTGTCCTGAAAGGAGAGGAGACAGTGATTGCAGCCCCTTTTGGTGGGTGGACTCTACCAGAAATGCAGCCTGGCTTGATAGTGCCTGTTAAGGAATTACCAAAGCGAAACAAAGCTGTTGATATGAGGAAAAAGCTTAGTGAATAGGGCTGGATTTCTTTTCTGTAGGTAGAGAATTTGTTTTTTTGAGCCCAATACACTCTTACCTTGCTGCCCTCTGCAGTGAATGTTGTTACTGATCCAAATTCCAGTTATAGCCCTGCAAAAAGTGAATTTTTTTTTTTTTTGGAAGTCTTTTTTACTTCTGGAACCAAAAGCCATACAGTCCTGGTTGTGTGCATGAGTATCGGGCTGGGAAAAATGCAAAGAAAACGTGAAGGAGCTGATGGGTTGTGTGGTTTATACTGCAGGGCTGGAATACCTGTTGTGCATGGGACTTGTACGCAGGCGCGTAATAGGGAGTTGTTCTTGGGCTGTGGGAGAGCTGGTGTGTCCCTGCTGGCTCCTGCCTGTATCCTGCGTAGGTTTGGCCTGTTGCTTGGGACGCTTCTGCTGAAAAGTAAATCCTGCTGCAGTCTCTGTGAATTATTATTCTGTGGCTGTTACTGTCTGTACATACTCAGCATGAGCATCTTCATTGAGAAGAGACATTATAATTACGCCATTATCTTGCCCAGACAACTAATTTAGTGAATGAGGAACGTTTCAGCATCTGTTTTTGTGGTGTCTGGGCCTGCTGGCATTCTGAGGCTTGCAGAAATTGGTCCCCTGGGGAGGGTGGTGTCTCCCCTTCTGGATGAAAGCGGTTCTCCCTACTCCATATTGTTTTGCCCTTGTATTCTGTTGTCAGACTCCTTGGAGACCTGTATGAGGATGAGACAAATAATTTAGCACGCTGCGTTTCAGGGTTGTGAGAGATCCTGGGTCATCTCACCCTGTCAGCTAGAGCAGAGAAAGCCTGTGCTTGCCCTGGCTTAGGAGGGACAGCAATCCTCTGGGCTTCGGTGGCTCGGCACTCATGGGGTAGGAGATTGAGATGCTGATTTCTCTCCCAGCCATGAAATCGAGAAGTTCACTTCAGGGGGCAGTGTTGGGCAGAGCAGTGCTGCTGCAAAACAATCCCGGAGGTGGTGGTGGAGCTGGGAAAACCAAACCAGGGCAACAAAACCCGCCCAAAAACCTGAGTGTGGGGCTGTGGATGAGAAGTATCCACCTTCAAAGGGTAGAAATGGGAAAGACATCAAGAGAGAGAACAGATTGCTCCATCCCTTGATCTTCAGACTGCGTATAGTGTCTTTTGCTGCGGTGTCTTGAGTGGTAGAAAGGAAGTGATAGAAGCTGGTTTTGTGAATGGTGAGAAGAAAATATTTGCTGCTTCTTTAAAAGTGGGTTAATCAAAGGAGATGGCTGTTGGTGAGTGCTTTGTAAATGAGGACTTTGAAAGCAGGGTGTCTCCTGTGGGAGTTATTAACCCTGTTGAGAAAACCTTGGGAGGCTGAGCCTAACGCAAATCCCTGTCTTCAAGGACTCTCAGCTGGTGGCCGGAGTTGCCTTTAAGAAGACATTCTCTTATGCTGGGTTTGAAATGCAGCCCAAGAAGTATCAGTCTCCCAAGATCGCCTTGCTGAATGTGGAGCTGGAGCTCAAAGCTGAGAAGGACAATGCCGAAGTCAGAGTAAACACAGTGGAGGTAAGAGCCGAAAGGGGAGCCTGTCTCACTTCCTCATGCCCGCAAGATGTGGTGGTTGCTTGAGAGCCAGCGGGATAAATGGGATTGCCTTCTGCACATCCTTTCCCTGCCCTGAAAATAGCTGCTGGGTTATGCTGCCTCCTTTGGGAGAAGGGTACGGCAGACTTTGAATTAGAGCAGGTTTAGGGCATGTTTCTGCTCGGTCGTTGTGCCGCAGCTGCGCTGTGGTAAGTTGACAGCTGTGCAGCAACTTCTCTATGCCTAAGAACTGGCCTTACAAGGAAGGCTTATTAAGCAGTGCTTTAAATGCTGGAAAAAGCTCTGCATATTCAAGCAGACAAGGTAGTCGTTTGGACAGTAGTTCTCTTTCCATCTTGTGAAAATACCTTTATGAAACGTGGTCATTCTCTGCCACTTTCTTGGAAAGTACCACAACGTTGCATGCACTTGGTTCCTGCATAATTGTGGTATCTAAACATCTCTGGGTGGTTTGCTTTTGGGGTCTTGGCCCCACTGATCTCAGTAATTGTTTCCTTAAAGTTCCCCTCTGCCGTCGTGAACACGATGGTCTTTTTTGTGTAGTCGGCTGCAGCATGCTGTTGTGAGCTTTCCCAGCTGCCTGTGGCTGTGTCTCACTGGCAGCTAGAGCACAACAGGCTTGTGAAACCTGGGCACGCTGGTAGAGCATGAGGTTTCTCAGGATCTGTGTTTTTTCTCTCTGCAGTAGTTACTTAGTCACTCCACTCCAACATCTGTGGACAGTTCTGTAAACACCTCTTGGACATCAGTGTAATCCCTTCTTCCTCCTTGAGCTCTATTGAGCTGTCGCTGCCCCTCTGTCAGTTCATCCAACCCCTTAATTGACTCAGTTCTGCTGCTGGAAGCATTTTAACAGACATGGCTGTTGTCCTAAAATGGAGTGACCTAAAATCACCTCTGAGTCTTAGAAAGCAGTTGTCTGCTGGGGCTGTGCAGCGTCACTGCTGCCTTTGTTTTAGACGAGCTTTCCCTTTACAGGCGCTGCGGGATGGCGTTTGCAACCCTTTGTAACGTGAGCACTTGTCCCTTTCTCTCTTGTCCCTGCTAGGATTACCAGGCCATTGTGGATGCTGAGTGGAACATCTTGTATGACAAACTAGACAAAATCCACAAGTCAGGAGCCAAAGTTGTCCTGTCCAAACTTCCTATTGGTGATGTGGCTACTCAGTACTTTGCGGATAGAGACATGTTTTGTGCTGGCCGTGTTCCGGAAGAAGATCTCAAGCGAACTATGATGGTGAGCGGCCTTGTTTCAGAATAAAGACTTTTGGTTTAGTTTTAACAGTGCCAAGCTGGTCATTCCCAAAACAGGGCAGCAATCGGTGACTGAACACGCTGTTTCTTACAAAGATTTAAAATCAAAATCGCATTTTTTTTTTGCCAATGTGGCTATTATGTAAAGTTGCCATATACTGACAAAGCTGTTCCTTGATGGAATGAGCAATGGCACACTAATTGCATTTGCACTGCTTTTTTGTTTCTCTGATGTTTTTGTGTATTAGGGTCTGTACATTGCACTGGTAGAGGTTTATTCTCCCTGTTCCATTGTGAGTGGTTTTTTCCTAAGCTTTCTTTGTGTAGTTGCTGGACTCTAGAGCCTGTGAGTCAGCACTTAGAAGAAGCATAATCTTATTTTGCTGTCGAGGATTATTTCTGATGTTGGTAGCCTGCCTAGATGAATGAGATGGGAGGAAAGTAGAAGGTTTTTCCCTGAATCTGGCCTGCAAGATGGTTTTGCATCAGCTAAAAGGCCAGACTGTCTCTGAAGAGTGGGAACCTGCTGGGCAAATTTGTCTTTTTTGTCAGTGTTGGTAATGCCATGCTTTATCTCTTTTTCCATGCAGGCCTGCGGCGGTTCTATTCAGACTAGTGTCAATGCCCTGTCGGATGATGTTCTGGGCCAATGCGAACTCTTTGAGGAGACTCAGATTGGAGGAGAGAGGTATATACGGCAGCTGTGAACCTGTAATCCTATCTAAGCACTGTAGTATTAGTTTGAAAAGTTAGAGTCTGAGTGTTGGCAGGTTTGAGCATCTCAAGGTGATGGTGTGAAAACAAGATTGTGTTACTGCTGTGTTTTATGAGACTGAGGGAGGGGGCAGGAGTAAGCTTTCATCTAAATCTTACCTCTTTTATATGCTTTTAAAAATATGTTTGTTCCCCAATGCCATGTAGAAGGTATGGTGGTACTCTCACTCAGAACTTAAAAGTGATGCCTTTTGGGGTCTGTTGTGACACTCGTCTGATATCCCATGGTGCCACTTCAGCCTCAGAGCAAATGAAGTTGGGTGCTATATAAGGGGGTTCTTCCCATTGCTAGAGGAGAAATCCTCTTTGGGGCTGACTGCTGACATCTGCTGTGCTCCTGCCAACTGAAAATGGGAGCACTGATTTAGCACAAAGCCTTAGCAACAGGTACAGAGTAGATTTCCCTGGATCAGCCTGAATTTCACTTGTATATCGCCTGGCTCTGCTCCTTAGCTCCAAATCTGCTGGGGCACTGCGTAGAGTGAAACGGTTTCAGTCATGCATCTGGCTTCTAAAGAACTTCTCTCTTTCTGTACTGCTGTATCTGGTGCAAAGCCTGTTCAGCAGCATCACTGCTTCTCCATCACCTTAACCCTTTCTGTGTTGTGCCATTGGCAGGTATAACTTCTTCACAGGCTGCCCGAAGGCAAAGACTTGCACGATAATCCTGCGAGGGGGTGCAGAGCAGTTCATGGAAGAGACGGAACGGTCCCTTCACGATGCCATCATGATAGTCAGGAGAGCAATCAAGGTAAGAACCAGCAGAGATACCTCCTCACTCGATTGTCATTGGCGTTGTTGATTGGACCTGGCACAGCTGTAACTCCTTCTAGAAACCTTTTCAGACACCAGCATTTGGCTGAGGTCTCTGTGGAAAGACCGGGAGCGTTCAGCCAGTAGAGTGGAGTGCGCAGACGGGCAGCATCTGATTGATTAACTCAAGTGCTGTTCCGTGGCCAAAGCAGCATTGTCTCTGCAGTGTTGCCAGCTGCTTTTCAGGCATGCCTGGCTTTTGCCTTCTCTTCAGTACAGTCATAAGTTCTGCTTACTGGGTTATGGTGTGTTCTGTAAACACATCCATCCTACAGGGAATGCAGACTTCTGGTAGATCTTCAATAGATTTTCAGTAGCAGGATTGATTTCACGTGCGTGTCAGCACCTGTTAAAGCCACTTGTTTCCCCTCTTGGTGACCAGTCTGAGGGGTAACTGTGTCCCCTGACTGTGAAGGTAGGCTGGGAGCACTGCCAGAGAAATCTGAGGCATGTGTGGATGTGTGCTCTGCTTGTGGAGTTGCTGGTCCTGCGTGATAGGTGCTGCCTAACTGTGGGTGTTTCTGTGTTATATATAATAACGTGTTAATGTGGTGTTTTCTGGTTAAAAACAGCTTTGAGGCTGAGTGCCCTGAGGGGAAGAAACATGTCAAGATTTTTGGAACTCTTGCTTTTAGAAAGAACATCCTGATCTCTCTACTGAAACAAATAGGGAGGGAAAAAAAATAGCAGAACTTGGCTGCAAAGCGCTGCTGCAAATACCTTTAGTTTTGAACACCTTACAAACGGGAGGGAAACTTGCCCAGGGCACAAGGGCTGCAGTCTGCTGTCCCTTCCCCTGGTACAGCCTCTCCACACCACTCCTTTATCTTGTGCGCAGCTGGAAAGATCTGCTGGTAGCTGCCCCTGGAGGTTCCTGGCCTGTTTCTGAAGCTCCCAGCCAAGCTGGCAGGCGCTCCCAGGGATGGCAGCAGCCTGAGCTGTAGATTCACAGAATCACAGAAACACTAGGTTGGAAAGGACCTTCAAGATCATCAAGTCCAACCATTAATCCAGCGCCACCATGTCCCCTAGACCATGTCCTGAAGCGCCACATCCACACGTTTCTTGAACACTTCCAGAGATGGCGACTCCACCACCTCCCTGGGCAGCCTGTTCCAATGCCTGACCACCCTCTCAGTGAAGAAATTTTTCCTAATATCCAACCTAAACCTCCCCTGGCGCAACTTCCTCTGGGCCTGGTGTGTCTGCATCACCCTGGCGTGCAGCACTGGCAGGAAAGGAGGCTTTCCTGTCCTTCCCACTTCCTGGAACGAGAGTTTCCCCTGTTCTTTCAGAACGACTCGGTTGTTGCTGGCGGTGGTGCGATAGAGATGGAGCTTTCCAAATACCTTCGGGACTATTCCAGGACCATTCCAGGCAAGCAGCAGCTGCTGATAGGGGCTTACGCTAAAGCCCTGGAGATCATTCCCCGCCAGCTCTGCGACAACGCTGGCTTTGATGCCACCAACATACTGAACAAGCTCCGAGCCAAGCACGCACAGGTAGGTGCCCACCTTTGAACCCAGGGCTCTTAGGCAGAACCAGTAGTTTGTGTGACTTCTTCCCTTTTTTTTTTCTTTTTCTTTTTTCTTTTTTTTTTCCCCTCCTTTTTTCTTTTTTTTTTTTCCCCCTCCTTGAGCCTGACAGATCCAGTGTAATTCAGCTAAGCCCATGTTGGGCTTGTGTCTTCTTTGATTAAATGTAGTGTTTTGTTTTCAGATCAAGTGTGGGCTTGGTGGAGGTTTCTATAAAAGGAAATGATCTGCTTTCCCTTTGATCACAGCTGTCGGGTGGCTTCCAGAGCTGGGAGTTTTGATTTGCTTTTTAAAAATGCATTATTTGTCAGGAGGGAGGCTTCTATATTAAACATTAAAGTAGTCAGAATATAGAAGTTGGCCGAGCCGTCTGTTTTCCACAGGAGCTGCAGCTGAAGGTCCTGATTGCTTGTGATCTCCTTTCGGATCTTGTGGAGCACATGCGTGTGTGCATATGCACCCTGAACCTGGGCAGTTAGAGGTTGCCTCTTGGCTTCTCTTGGAAGCCGCCAACGCTTTATGGGGTCACACCCACCACATTTCATCCTGCTGATGATTTTGGGGTTAGAGGGAATGCCCCGAAAAGAGTGGCCCTATCTTGGGCTGCAAAAACTGGGGCTGTGGGTAGGGGAGTGAGCCAGCAGTGGAGTGGAAGTCAGTCCTGTAACGCTTCTACAGCTTCTTTCTGAAATTGAGCATGCCTATTTTATGAGGCTTTGCTGGCACTGTTCGTTGATGATGAAGGCTTTTTGCTGGTTTGTTTTTTTCCTTTAAATATTCTCCCTTCATAGAGCAAAGTCCAGTCTCTGCCTCTCCCTGAAGGTTTGCACGTGTCTGCTTCCCAGTGCACTGGCCCCAAAGCCCTGATCAGCCCTATAACAAGACCCTCTTACCTCTTCTCTCCCACCAGGGAGGTATGTGGTATGGGGTGGACGTGAACAACGAGGACATCGCGGATAACTTCGAGGCCTGTGTGTGGGAGCCGGCCATCGTGCGCATCAATGCGCTGACGGCGGCCTCCGAGGCTGCTTGCCTCATCGTCTCTGTGGATGAAACCATCAAGAACCCCCGTTCCACCGTGGATGCTGCGCCTGGTGGCCGGGGCCGGGGGCGAGGCAGACCCCACAACCACTGAGGCTGCGGTCCCTGTTGGCATCGTGATGGGGGCTGGCTCTCTCTTCCAATGTGCAAAGTGAAAAAGAATAGGTTTTCTAGCTTAATTAATGGGCCGTTTACCAGATGGTCATTTCGAGGGCTTGCAGGCAACCACTGGCCTCCGATAATTAGAGTCAAATCTTGGCCTTGGCAGCAGCAACCTCCTGCGAGGTGCCCTGCCCCAACATTTCCTACACAGCACTGATCCCCTTAGGCTCGCCTCGTCCTTCCGTTGGAAGCCGCACTGAGCTGAGCCCTCTTCAACGCTGGCAGGTGGTGCAGCGAGTGTGGGGTTTATTCATATTTATACTTTTTTGTTTGTTTTGTTTTTATTTTTCTTCCTGTTGGTGGGTTTGAACCCAGGCTCAAACACAATAAAAAGATGACTTTGTTTCGGTGGCAAACTGGGGTGTTCCTCTGTTCTCTGCTGCTTGTTTTGTTCTCTAGGGTCATAGTTCGTGGATAGAGTTAAAAGGTTAACCTTTCAAACTGGTTTTTGCCCCATTTAAAAGCAGGTGCTGTGCTGGACAGCAGGACCGTCTCCCCGCACACCCCAGTTCCCTGCGCTTCCAGGACCGATTGTCTCTGCGCCTGGGGTCTCTCTTGGAGCTCTCCGATACTGCTTGGTGATGTTTGCACTTGCTTTTGCTTTAATGGGCCATTGACATCTTGCCTTCCACTTTGCGGAAGCTGGTTCGGGGCAGCAGCTGTGTCTGACATCTCCGGCTGTGGGGAGGGGATGTGTGGGGCTGGTGGTGCTTTAGGGATGGATCCTGGCACTTGGGGCATCTCTGGCAGGAAAATTCTCTCGGGGGGGACTTGGGTTTGGTAGGTTGAATGTGTTAATGGAAGAAATTTGGTATCTATCTGGTATCAGCCCTCTGAGATCTCATTTAATTAGGCAAGTTGATGGTCTGTTACACCACAAAATGTGTTTCTTCTGCCCTGTTCGTAAAGCGCTGCCCTACGACAGCTGGTAGCAGCCCCAGCGGAGGCGTAGAGGCATCTGACGTGTCCCTTAATGTGACCCTCGTGGCCGTTCATCTTGTCTGAAGTGTGTTAGGCAGCATGTGAGTGCTTGTAGTGAAAAGTGAGTGCAGCTACAGCTTGTGTGTAACAAAACAAAAAACACCAAACCAAAAAAACCTCAACAAACAAACCCCTCTCAGCATTTCTTAGTGGAGGCATTTAACAATGAATGCTCCCAGAAGAAAACCCTTGGAGGGGTAAAAGCGGGATGTGTGGGGCTCATCCTGCGTCTCTGCATGCAAGCAGTGGGGCTGTTGCCATCGCAGATGGCCGGTCCCTGGGGCTGGGGGGGTTTCCACGTTCCCTCCTGCCTGTCTCATGCCTGTCTCGTGGTGGTCTTGTCTCCCTGCCGCCAGGGCTGCCTCACCCTGACCTGCCTGCTGAGGACCTAGACTGCTCGTTTTCCACCTCTCCAACCAGTAAAGCCGATTCCCACCTCTGTGGGGTTGAAATCTGGGAACCGAGGATCCTGCAGCCACCTGGGCTGTTTTCTCCACCAAAAATTAGTCCCTCTTTTCCTTTTTTATTCTGGGACTGTTCAGAAATCAATTGGCACAAAAATGTTCAAACTCAGCTTTTCCCTCCATGATGGTCTAAGATCACCCCCTTCTCCCCTGCCAAAGAGATGCGGGGACGGGAGTCGTGTCTCCCTCCCTCCCTCCCTTTGCCCTCCGCTGCCTCTGCCCCTGTGCCCCTCTCTCCCGCTCTGGGGAGACCCCCCTGCAGGGCTGCGTCCAGCTCTGGAGCCCTCGGCACAGGAGAGACATGGACCTGCTGGAGCGGGGCCAGAGGAGGCCCCAGCAACGCTCTGAGGGCTGGAACAGCTCTGCTGGGAGGACAGGCCGGGAGAGCTGGGGTGCTCAGCCTGGAGCAGAGAAGGCTCCGGGGAGACCTTCCTGCAGCTGCCGGGGCTGAGGAGAGAGATGGGGACAGGCTTTTTAGCAGGGCCTGTTGTGACAGGACAAGGGGTGATGGTTTTAGACTAAAAGAGGGCAGATTCTGACTAGATCTAAGGAAGAAATTTTTCCCAGTGAGGGTGGTGAACCCCTGGCCCAGGTTGCCCAGAGAGGTGGTCAATGCCCCATCCCTGGAAACAACCCAGGTCAGGTTGGACGGGGCTCTGAGCACCCTGCTCTGGTTGAAGATGTCCCTGTTCACTGCAGGGTGTTGGAGTAGATGGCCTTTAGAGGTCCCTTCCAACACAAACCATTCTGTGATTCCAGAAAGCTCTGAACAGCAGCTGGTCTCGCTGGTTCGCTGCTGGCACTGGCCAGCACTGGCCTGTGTTCAATGTTGGCCCTGGGGCAAGTGAAAACCCCACCTCAATCTCAAGAGTCTTTATTCAACACTGAGTCATAAAATAGCTCTTTACACACCTCTGTTTGTTTGTTTGGGTGTTGTTTTTTTTGTAATTCTTTAAATACACATTGTTTACGCTCAGCAAAGTTTCAAAGCAACAACATCAAAGTGCGTCTACAGGTGATAGTACCAACCAAAGTGCTAAAATCCACGGTCTCCCGCAGCAGCCAC
>NW_010515129.1:0-2391 GCF_000687285.1 Phaethon lepturus | reverse complement strand
CAGCCCTGCTGCTCCCCCCCTCCAGCTCAGCATCCTCCGTTTCACGTCAGGGACCCGGTTTAGCATCAAGGGCCAGCAGGGCTGGGCAGGGGCGGGGAGAAAGGGACGGTTCTCCAGACGCTGGCACATAGCTGCGAAAGACTAAAATAGACCTAAATTTATATAGATTTAAAAAAATAACTTGGGAGGCAAACTCGCTACCTTTTCGGGAGGGGGAAGTTGCTGTACAGGGCCCCTCGGAAATGGCTCACCAGGGCTGAGCTTCCACCGGGGCAAACGCCGCTGCAAAGCAGCGCTTTAGGGAAACGATTGCGATTCCTGTATATATCTCTCTGTATCTCTCTCCCCGCAGGGAGTGCATCCTCTGATTATCTCTAAGCAAGTGTGCGTTCCTGCGCTCGCTTCCCAAAAGCCATCCCGCCTTCCCGCACCATTGCACCCACTTGTCCCCGGCCCCAGCCTGCCTCGTGCCCCCTTCCACGGGGCTCAATCCCGAGGCTGGATCAGAAAATCCTATTTTTCCTGCTTTTGGGCGGTTTTCCCTCCTCTCCTTGCTGCTGCGCACCAGGGAAGGACGTGCAGCAGCTTTTCCTTGGGGCAGGAGGGACCGTTTCACCCGCTGCGGGGATTATTTTTATTATTAATACTATTATTTTGCCTCCCCCAGATGGGGAAGTTCATGCATCGCCACCGTTCACCCTGCAACCAACACCCTGCGATACTTCGATTGCAACAAACCAGCTCCGGTTGCTAAAGTCTCTCTTGTCCCTGTTTTTTTTTTTCCTTTTTTTTTTTTTTTTAAAGCATTTTGTCATTTGGCACCAATTCCCAAATGCTTTCACTCCACCCAAACCTGCAGGTTTTCAACCTAAAATGAGAGGCTGAAGCGACACACCAGCTCCTGGGGTGGGCTTCTCTTAAGAGCTGAGAGAAAATGTTCTTCAACTGCTTTAAGAGCCTTTATCAACACTTTTCCTGGGTTTTTTTGCTCTGTTTTAACCAAATTCGGAGCCTTTTGGAGGATCCGAACAAGCTGTGTGGCTGTGCTGGGACCGTGACACACGGCGAGAGGGGGGATGTTTTTTTCTTGCCGCCTTTGCTCGATAAAGAGGTGTAAAAACCTCCTTGGACAGAGCCAACCTGAGGGTTCCCATTTCCCTCGAGACCGTACGCCCCCAGACTCCCCCAAACTGGGGGCCCAGGGGTGAAGGCAGGAGGAGGCAGCCAGTCCCTGGAGTGTCCCCAGCTCCTGGGGGCTCAGGGCAAAACCCCACACACGAGGGAGACAGAAAAACACGGATTTGGGATAAATTTGGCCCCAAAGCTGGCTTTGCTGGTGGTGTTCCTCTTGAGATCCCCGACCAGCAGCCAAATTCAAGAGAAGAGGAACATCACGAGTGTTGGCCATGGGGAAACTTTGGGCAAGCTCACTGGAAAAGGAATAAATCCCCCCAAAACTGGTCCCGTGGGAACCAGGTCTGGCAGGAACCGGTAGCACCGTCCATCCAGCCCCTGCCAGATCTGGCCATCACCGTGGCTCCGAGGGAAAGCTGCTCGCCGCTGATGCTCGCCCCGGGTGGCGCGGCTGTGCCCTGGCTTTTGCTGGGGATTGTCATCGCAGAGCCCCTCTGGGGCTTCTCTAGGGTCTAGTATGGTGTTGAGCTCACGCTGCAGCAGTCCCTTCCCTACCAGCACCTGAATACACTGCGTGATTTCAAGGCTTTCCCAGTGGATTTGGTACTTCTCTCCATTTCCATTGTTTCCAGAAGAAATGGGGCTGAAACCCCTATGGCCGACGTGGTGAATCCTATGGCCATGGGCAGCATCACCCGAGCATCCCGTAGGGACGGGGGTGGGCGATGGGGGCTCGTGGGTGAGTCAACGGGGCCATGTGCTAGCGGGATGGGCAGGGAAGCAGCAGGGAAACCATCAATATGACATTTCAGTGGAAGGAATACGGAGTGGTTAATGAGCTCGTTGCCATTAACAACCTGGGCAATTAGGAGCCACCAGGAGGGCCAGGGAGATGCGGGGCTCTCATTACCACCAAGCCGGTGTCACTGTGCCAGCCTTCATCCCCAGCTGAGGAGGAGGAGGAAGGGATACGTACAAGCCCAGGCAAAATGGTGAAAAAAACCCACTTTCCATCTTCTAATCCTTAAACCTGGTCAAGGTCTTGTGTCATCGCAGGATTTGTGTAAAAACGTGGCTTTGCTAAGCCAGAAGTTGGACTTTTTGGGAATGCCCCAAGGGGAGGTGGATGGTTTGGTCTGGTCTTGACGACACACTGAAGCACCAAATTTGGGTGAGATTGTCCTGCTGTGACTTACAAAACCCTCGCGGCAGCGGAGGGACGGGGGCGTCACACACCCACCTGGGCTCCACGCCGCC
>NW_010515128.1:0-1258 GCF_000687285.1 Phaethon lepturus | reverse complement strand
CGCGGCTTGGTTTTCTGGAGTCGGGACTGAACCGGCTGTCATAAGCAAAATACCTACGGCTCTTAATCCTTGCAGAGGAGCGCTGTCTGCCACAGGCTTCCTACGGAGAGGCGTTTGCTTTTCGAGCCTGCCCGGCAAGAGCGGGAGCTAAGGGCTGCACCGTGCAGGTCCCCGCGAGAGATGTGCTAAATGGCACCTCTCATGGTAACGCTGGGGTTGTTTGTTCTTCTGGTTGTCTCCCACTTTCTGTTTCAGCTGCCTGGGAGCTGTTTGTACGTTGTTACTCTCCAGAATGTCTGTGTCTTTCCAGCTCATTATTCCTGAGACATTTTTGAGTCTGAGCATTGATCTGAATTTGAGGTGTGCCACGTGCTGGCTCAGACATGGAACGGCCCGGTGTGTAAAAGCGCAGATGGAAGGCGGCAATGCTTCTGATAGCTCAGCCTGACCACAAAACGAACGCGTTTGTGCCTCTAGCTGGAGCTGTATGCGGTGGTTGGTATAGGAAAAAAGAGCGTGGACGTGAGCGTTTAATTCTCAGCGCTGTGCTGGTGCACCCTTGCAGCCTGAATAGGCGACCGAGAACCAAGAGCACCGACATCTTATTTCAGACTGGCATTAATTTGTGCATCCAGTCTCGGGTGGGTCACATCTTGGCTGTTAGCATCTCTGAAAAGCAAGGTACAAGCTCCCACTAACTTCAGCTGTGAGTGCACAGAGAAGTAGCTTTGGCCCAGCTATCTGTAACGGGCGCAGTGCTAGCTACTGGTGTTTATGAGGCTCTCAGCACTAATGATGTAAGATTTGCATGCGGTGCTGAAGTTTTCCTGCAGTCCATACCGTGGCTGGTTATTTATCAGCACCACGCTGTGCCGGCTGGTCATGCGCGCTGCGACGTGGCCGTTAGTGCTCGTGCTTCAGGACACATGGGATCCCCAGGGAAGGCAGCAACCTTCCCGCACCGGTCGCCGTGGTTTTGCTGTCGTGTCCTCCGCAGCGTTTGTGCTTGGGTTGTTGCAAAGGCGGTACAGCGGGCTTGCGTGCTTGGGTAACAGGTGATATTCCTGGTGCAAAAATCTGTGCGACTCCTCTTAAAATCCAGCGGTGAATCCCACGTGACTCAAATTAAACGCCTCCAGACCGTGGTGTAGTTCCCTGTCCCAGCTGGGCTGCTCGGCACCCTGCTTCGCAGCTCCGCTGAACCCGGCGCGGGCGGAGGGGAATACCGTCCGCTTGCTGCTGCCGGCAGGGCCGCGGT
>NW_010515127.1:0-1180 GCF_000687285.1 Phaethon lepturus | reverse complement strand
CCGCGCTCGCAGCCCTCCGGGGCGCGGCGCCGGCACCCCCTGCCCGGCTAATTAACAGCAATTAACGCCTCGACGGGGGTTGCCGGGGCTGGTTTCGGTTTCAGACTCTCTCGTGCCCGGGAAAGCCCCGCGGCGGCGGCAGGGGGGTGCGCTGGCGACCCGCTCTGGAAGCGAATCTGAATTAGTCGCAATTAGTTCAGTACTAAGGCTAATTAGCTGTAATTAGCAGCTCAAACCCCAAGGTACGAGCCGTATTCTCGTTATAGCCCGCAGCCCGGCAAGTACTCGGCTAAACGCATTTCTTCTCGCTTATTGTTAAAGACGATCCCGCCAAGCAGTTGGGCTGTTCCGATACAAAACTCTAGATTTCGGGGCTCAGCGGGGGGTCAAGGGAAGGGGTTCGGCGCCGCCGGGGCTGGGAAACGCCGCGGGAGACGCCCCCCACCCCGATTTCGGGGAGTACCGGCCTGCGGACTGCAAAAAAACTCCTCAACCCCTTCACTTTCCTATTGTGAAATACGTTCATCTGATTTGTGTGATGAAGCGTAACCTGTCCTACATACCCTTGTATGAGTTACCGCAAGTCTAAGTCTAGCAGAGCGGTTAATGTATAGAGTTACCGCAAGCCTAAGTCTAGCAGAGGGGTTAACGTATAGAGTTACCGCAAGCCTAAGTCTAGCAGAGGGGTTAATGTATAGAGTTACCGCAAGCCTAAGTCTAGCAGAGGGGTTAACGTACAGAGTTACCGCAAGCCTAAGTCTAGCAGAGTATAAAACCAGGCACGGTAACTCCCTCGCCGTTTTAATGATAATAATTCTGTAGTAATTTGCCGTAAAGATGTTCCCAGAGCTCCGGCTCCCGGCGGGGGGCAGACCCGGCACCGGCTAACGCAGACCCTCGCCCAATTAGCGCTCGCCTCCTCCTACCGAAGGGAAGTTGTGGTTGGTTATAAAGCGGGTGAAGCCGGAGCTGAGCGGGGGGACACCGAGCCTCGGTGCTTCGGGGAAGCCCAGGCGAGACCCCCGCCGCGGCGCGATGAGTTTGGCGGCTTTGCCTGGCTCTTACGGCAGACGGTGCGGCACCGGCGGGCAGGGCCAAGTCTCGTCACCGAGACCTACCATGGGGCTCACCGTTTTTTTTTCACCGGCTGCCGGAGGCGGCGAGGGGGCCGGGAGGGAGA
>NW_010515126.1:432-1131 GCF_000687285.1 Phaethon lepturus | reverse complement strand
CCCGGAGAGCCAAACCCTATTTTCCAGAGCTTTAGTTCTGTTCTTTCAAGCTGGAGTTATTTTTCGGTACACATTCCTTTTCCTTTTAGCGCCACTTATATTATTCAATAGCACAACTTGCAGATAGCAGTGATGTTCTGTTTTTCGCACGGCCATGTCTGTGCGTTGGGATGACAAGCTGGTGAGGACAGCTTGTGGCGTCTGACACAGCGTGTTTCCCAAGCGCCGGGCAGCTCGCTCTACTTTGCTACCAAAATGTATTTCAATCTACAAGCCATCCATGCCTAATATAGTCATTCTTGGAAGATTTCGTGATACTGTCAAGCGCATTAATCCCGGTTCCTATTAGGACACAGAGTGAACTACCACCTCCTGCCTAGAGAGGGTTCCCTAAACCAAGCCCGAGCCCACTGCTAGGACCACGGGGAAACTTCCGGCGCCCCCGGGTGTGCTCGTTGCTGTCTGTGGCTGAGGGCTGCCTTGCAGGACGCGAGGCTCACTAGCTATAAGCTCACTACGTGGTCTTCAGATCCGCTATGTGGCAATGCTTCTGTGTGTACACGAGCCTCTTGAATAAACATACATCACTTCTGGCTTTCTCCTCATATTGCAGAGGGCAAAGCAGAGGAATCGCATGGTCTGCTGCTGCTCAGCAGGTGTGCATCAACCCTGCTCGGTAAGGTACAGAAACCAGACTGC
>NW_010515126.1:0-401 GCF_000687285.1 Phaethon lepturus | reverse complement strand
AGCAAAAAAAATAAAAAAGGGGGAGCCATAACCTACTCAGGTAAGCAAGCAACAAGGATATAATTAAAAAGATAATAAGCAAACAGTGCCTAGTTTTCACCTGTCTTTTAACCATTGCAGCAGTAATGGCACAGTGCCTCCATGGTGCAACTTAGACCGAAGACCAGGAGACACAGTGACTTACTTCTTCTGACTGAACTCACAGTCACTTTCAAATAAGCCCGCGAACCCAAGCCCGGGTGCCCGGCGACCACCCGCGGGCGCACCGGAGACCAGTGAGGCAGAGCACAGAGCACGGCATGGGGTGCCGGCCTTCCCCAGCAGGGGCAGGCCCTTCGGAGGTGGCAGCCCGTGCGGGGTAGCCCTGAGGCTGAGCGGGGACCGCACAGATTGCGAGGGCG
>NW_010515125.1:13820-14211 GCF_000687285.1 Phaethon lepturus | reverse complement strand
GGGGAAGTGGGGGGCGGCACAGACACTCTTTGGGAGGGGTTGTTGGAGATCGCAAGATTGATTTGTTTGCGTGCGTGTGGTCTGGTGATCCACATGATGCTATCCGTATTTTATTGATCACGAGGTTTGTTTTGCTGGCAGGGCAGCGCTCGCTTGTCCCAGGGTTCGTGATGCTAAAAGGGGGATTACTCTTAAAGGCATTTTTATGGTGGTGGTACTTTTAAATGTCAAGAAGAAAACAAAGCATAGCCTTTTCCCCGTTTCTTCTTTGGAGAGCGGGGAGACAGATTATCGTAGTTCCTCTGCAGCTACGGGTGAGGCGTGCACCAGTGTAGTGAGCTAATGACTGCGTGTGTTTGAATGCATCGAAGGAGAAAAGCAGGGAGGCATG
>NW_010515125.1:0-13802 GCF_000687285.1 Phaethon lepturus | reverse complement strand
TGAACCCGGTGCAGGTTGCCAGGGGATTACAGTTACACAGGAACAAGCAGAATTGGGGCAGCTTGGGGTCATCACCGCCATATTGATGGGAGATACGGGTAGTGTGAGAAGATGAGGCAGAGGAAAGGAGAGCATCTGGTCAAGGTCGCTTAGAGGAGGGCTGGGAGTCCGTTTGTAGCTGGGTTCAACAAGTTGTACTGCTCTTGAGCTTCTGTGAAGGGGGCTAGTGAGAAGCACCTCCTAGATAATAAAGCTCCTGATGCCTGTGGTCGGAGGGAGGAGTGGTGGTTTGAATTCCTTGCTGGTGTATAGACCTCAGCCTTGAGGATGGGTGGGTGTAGCTGTACTATTTCTGAGCTCCCTGTTTGCCTTTTGGGAAGTGAGGCACTTCCAGCAGTAATAGATGATCCACACATTAAATCCTGGTCTGTCTCAATGGAGACAGGCCATGTGATGTCTAGGTGGTAGGAGACTGGGTAGGAGATGAATAGCAGGCAACAGCCAGGGGAAGGGAGTATGAAAGAGAGTAGAAGAACTAACCTCTTTGTAGCTTGCATACTGTGTAGCCACAAAGCAGGTACACTATGGTCCCTGCTACACCCAGAAGAAAAAGGCTAACTGTGACTACTGCAAGCCATGACAAAGCAGAGGCCCAGGGAAAGATGTTCTTGTATTGACTCACTGTGCTGAAAATGTGGAGAGCTGGGTTTTGTCCTCAGCTTTGCTATACCTGCTGACTAGGGATGACCTGGTCTGGAGTCCTAGAAGTGCTTAGATGTCTTAATGCCCTTTTACAGGCATCCAGGTGCTTTGAAAGAGCTGTGTCCTTGTGACTCCGTGCCAAACTTCCTTGTGACAAAAATGAGGGGAGTGGTGGCAGGGACAAGGTGGCCTAGACCATGTAAGGTGTGTTCAGGTGTGAACACTACCTCTAGAGTCATCTGCCCCCTGCAAGAGAAAGACCTTGTCCCCTTTGTCTCCATCACTCACCTTGGCAGCAAGAGAGCTCAGCCTGAGACATTTACATGATGTAGGTGGGCGAAACAATGCCTGAGAGTAATTTCCCCGGTTTCTGTTTACTGGGGCCTAACTGGTAGATGTGTGAGGGTTGCGCAGGCTGGAAGAGCCTACATGCTTGGCTTGAAAGGTTGATAAAGGTGGTATGAGCACTAGTAGAAGGTTATTGGCAAAAATTTTAGACAGCCTTGGGAGCCACTGCTGCTGGAGCTGAGCTGGAAAGTGAGAAACTGGAAGAGCTGACAGTAGGCCCCGTGGAGTACTTTCCTCTCCTCTGCTAGCCTTGGGACAATAATTGGAAACCTTGGAAAAGGGACTGTTAATATTTTTGAAAAACTTCCAATCCCTCCTGAGACAGAAACCTGATCTTTCCAAATTGTGCCAGCTCAAGCACTGGCTGTCTAAGTGCCAACTCCTGAGTCACCTGCTCCCCCATGCCTCCCTAACACAGCTGGCTTAAATGCCACAAGCTTTAAAAAGGCAGAAAAAGTCAGATGCTTGTCACTGATACTTAAATTACTCAGTCTGTGGGATGTCTGAGGTTGGATCTTCAAGCTCTGAATGCTCTGAGGGCTCAGCAGTTTTTAATAAATAGACATTCACATATACTGAAATTCCAGGGGCTGTGCTTCATTTAAAATACCAAGTGTTGCTACAGCTTCAAGAAAAATAAACGGGAAGGTTGGCAGCACTGCTGCTGCCTCTGTGAAGCAGGCTGCTGTGCCAGGTGCCCTGGGGCAGGGTTGGGAAGCTCTAGCCTGGGAAAAGCAGGCCTGTTGCTGAAGAGTGCATGTTTTAACTGTTAGGAGTGACTGCCAGGATAGCTCATGGGCAGATCTGAGACTCGATTTATGGGAATTTGTCAGTTGGCACCAGGAAGTGTTAGACCCTTGTTTCATGACATGCCAGAGATCAGCAAAAGCTTTTCTGTAAAGCAGATCAACCCAAAATAACAGCCACTAATGCAGCCAGTGTATTCATTACTAATGAGCTGAGAATAGTTGATGAAGGTCAGGAGATAATAAAGGGGAGGTCCTGACAGGCCCTTCTACTTCTAGTCAGAAAAGTCTTTCATGATGTACAGTTGCATCTCCCTTTCCAGGGTCTCTATTACTGGTACCCATCCTTCCTGGATAAAAGCCCATTCCCTGCCCTTGGCACGCTTGCACAATTGCACCTATGAGCTGCAGCTGCTGTTTATGCTGAAGAGAAACTTGGGTTGTGTAGAAAGCATGAGTAACCAAATTAACTAAATAAATGTTTGCTCTCTCTTTCCACAGAAAATCACAGCACCCCTTATCTATGCTGTTTCCATTGCTGCGATTGGATCTCTCCAGTTTGGGTACAACACTGGTGTCATCAATGCTCCTGAGAAGGTGAGAGGGCGAATGAGTTGGGGAGATGGTATGAGGGAGGTGCTGATGGGAAAACAAATGTGTAGAAAGGAGAGGAGCTGTCTCCCACACAGATAATAATTCTGTTCTGGTTTATGAAGTCAAGACAACATTCAAAAACCCCCCTCTCAACTACAACAATGGACAGGAAGAGCAAAGTTTTGGGGAGGAGAGAGAGCAAGCAGAGAGGTTAAGTCTCTTAAGGAGTGCGGAGGGGGCAAGAGGGCTCCAGCTGCCATTTCCTGGTAGGTCTATATTTGGTGCATGGAGGAATGTGAGCCGCCTCATTTTTGAGTCAGAATAAACTAGCCATGGCAGAAGGAATGTGGAGAGCAGTGTGCAGAAAACAGTTGAGGGTTGGTAGGGATTACAGCTGCTCCGGTTTAGTTTATCTCAGGGACCGTCTCGGGCTTCTTTATTTTGTTTGTTCATTCCTTGTGTTAAGTATAGATTCAGTGCTTGTAAAAGGATTGTGACTGGGACACTCTGACCAAATCATCTCATGACTGTAGGCTAAGAAAGAAGAGAAGAGATGAAGAAAATGAGAAATGTGGTTTTCTTGTAACTATAAGATGGTTCCCCTCTCTCAGGAACTGAGTCACCAATACCACATCCACCCTGTCTCCGGGAAAAGATGTCACATGGGGGGGTGGGGGGGGAGGTGTGTCCTCCCTAGCTAATGTCCTGCTGCCATCTGCTGGGGGCAGACATTCTGAGGCTGTGTCCCCCTCAGCCTTTGCAGAAACTTCCTCATTATCTAAGAGGATGCCTCAGAAATTAGCAACACAGCCCTGTCACATCCCCACGGGAAAATGAAGGATTGTTTTACATATTGCTGCAGTTTTTCAGGCTTACCTCAGTGAAACATTTTGTGTCTCTTAACTGTTTCCATCCCAGAAAGCCCATTCCTCCTGCCAGAGTTATGATATTGCCAAAAATGTTCCCTTCCATTCTCTGGTCATGACTTCTTGCTCTGTCTCATGCCCCCTCCCAAGCACCACCAGTGACTCACATGATCCATAAGCAATCAGAAGATAAGCTTGTTTTCCTTAATAAACACTGGCCTACCTCTCCATATTCAGTGAAGCAATCTCTCCCTCATCATACTGCTACTGGTCTACTGAATACTCAATGAAAGTTCCTCTTTCTGTACTCTCATTTTCCCCTTGTATGACTTGTTGCTGCCTACTGAATTTTTAGGGTCTATACTGGCTTCTTGCCTCCTTGATACCAGAAGGAAGACCTCAGAAGTACTCTTCCCTCTCCAGTGCAAAATGTCTCCCACTGGATTGTAACTTTGTCCTCACCTGGTTTCACTTGCAGATCATACAGAGGTTCTTCAACAGAACCCTGTCAGAACGGAACAGGGAGGTTGTCTCCCCAGAGCTCCTCACCTCTCTGTGGTCCCTTTCTGTGGCAATCTTCTCGGTAGGAGGTATGATCGGCTCATTCTCAGTTAGCCTGTTTGTCAACAGATTTGGCAGGTAAGTTGGGAAGAGGGATAAGTTCCCTAATCCAAGCCATTAGGAAATTTTTCCCTTCTACAATGGAGTGTTGGGAGGAAGAGGGCAGAGGTGAGAGGAAGGGAGGAGGAGGCTGGAGGGGAAAGAAGACTGTATGGGCTGCAAAAAGAAAGAAAGGGTTGCAGGCCAAGGCAGGAGCTGAATGGGAATTACTCTGTTTTCCTTCCACCCTTGAGACTGGGGATCATGGGTAGGTTTACCCCCTCTCCCAATGATTTTCCCACTGTATTGGCAGTTTAAGCTCAGTCTTGACATCTTTACCCTGGCAGGAGGAACTCCATGCTACTGGTGAACGTCTTGGCCTTTGCTGGTGGCACTCTCATGGCCTTATCTAAGATGGCAAAGGCAGTGGAGATGCTGATTATTGGCCGCTTCATTATTGGCCTCTTCTGTGGTCTCTGCACTGGCTTTGTGCCCATGTACATCAGTGAGGTCTCACCCACCAGCCTCCGTGGAGCCTTTGGCACCCTCAACCAGCTGGGCATTGTTGTGGGCATCCTGGTGGCCCAGGTAGGCTTGACACAACCTGATTCTGCTACCAGGGGAAAGGGGACTGAGGGAGGGCGAGGTGGGCCACACTTGCCATCAGGTGCAGCATGTGGTCCTGCCATACTCACTAGTGTGGGAATGAGGAATTGGAGTGTTTGAATCATTGTATTTCTTTGGTGTAGATCTTTGGCCTGGAAAGAATCATGGGAACTGAAGCACTTTGGCCACTGCTTTTGGGGTTCACAGTGATCCCAGCAATCCTGCAGTGTGTGGCTCTTCTTTTCTGCCCTGAGAGTCCCCGTTTCCTATTGATCAACAAGATGGAGGAAGAGAAAGCACAAGCAGGTAAGAACTCATCTCTGAAGCAGCAGGACTGTATTCTGGCTCCCAGCCTGCACTGAAGTTGAGTGGGAGGCTAGGACTGACTCTAGAGACTGTGGTGGCTCAGGGTGTGACTCCCAGAGGGCATCAGGCCCTCCCTCCCATCATTTAGGTCACACCAGTGCCAGGCAGTGTGAGAAACCTGGCATCCCAACAGAGGCCTCAGGTTGGGATTAAGATGTGAGGAGTGGCACCTGGCCTGGTGGGATGTAGCAGGTCCAGCTGTTGCAGCTCTGTCAGCTCCCCCTGAAAGGCACGAAATAGGCTGACATTTAACAAGGGGCTTGGAGGGTGTTTACCTTTCCTACTGCAGAGGGCTGGAGTTGGGTCTGGCAAGCAAGTGAACAGAATTAGGGATCAAATGTAAGTTACATGAGATCAAGCAACATGAGCAGAACCTAGGCCTGGTTTCCATGCTAATCACAGCACCCTGACATCTGTGTTGAAAAGATGAGCAAGACTGCATGTAGAGGCTTGGTCTTTCCCTTGCAGCAGGCCCAAACACTGACTGGCAGGTGGTCCAGCCTTCCCAGTGTGCACTCCCTGAAATAGCAGGGTGGGGGGAGGGAACCTACAGTCCGTGTGAGTATTATACCTGGCACTTTTTGATTCCTCCCTCCAGTTCTCCAGAAGCTTCGTGGTACACAAGATGTGTCTCAAGACATCCTGGAGATGAAAGAAGAGAGTGCTAAAATGTCCCAGGAAAAGAAAGCAACTGTGCCAGAGCTCTTCCGTTCTCCAAACTACCGTCAAGCCATTATCATTGCCATCATGCTGCAGCTCTCCCAACAGCTCTCAGGCATCAATGCTGTGAGTTATCTTCTGTCCCATCTGCTGGGCCTCCCATATCTCTGGCTGCACTCGCAGTTGCCACTAATGTTGAAAGAACTGTGCTTCCAAAAACCTCTTTGTTCCTTGACTGGAAGTCACTGTTTTGTGATACTGCAGAGATTGCTGAGATGGAAGGTGGAGATTATATTGGCTTTCACTTTTCCCACGCACACCTTGGCAAGACATTGCAGCCTTGCCTCAAGTGAATGAACATTGACCGGAAGCATGCTGTTTTTACACTATTGAGTGCTTCTTAGAAACTACTTGTTGGGCCTGCAAGCCATTAGGCAATGAACGAAGGACATGCTCTCAAATGCTGGAATCATGACTGTGTCCAACTCTTGCTTCTCTTCCCAGGTATTCTATTATTCTACAGGGATTTTTGAAAGAGCTGGTATCACACAGCCTGTGTATGCCACTATTGGAGCTGGTGTGGTAAACACTGTCTTCACTGTTGTGTCGGTAAGTGGAAGAGGGCCTTATGGTGAGAGATAACTTGTCTGCTTGGGCTTTTTGGGACATGTGACTGAAGACAAGTAGCCAGGCTGTGGCAAAGCATTGGGCTAGGCAGTGGCCTATAAGAGCAAGGGAAAAAAATGCATTGAAAGCATTGAGGGAGGAGAGGAGGGGGGAAAAAAGGGGTATTGTTATCCTTTTGGAAGAAAGGGAAGGTGGAAAAGCAGTGCATGGGGGAAAAGAATGAGAGAAGGCAGTAGCAAGAACCAGAGATTAAAAACTTGTGCCAAGGATGGAGCAGCCTGCACTGAGATAAACAGTGGCACTGAGGGTTACAGGTGGATAAAAGAAAAAGGTGCAGGGCACACTAAGCAAGGGAGCCTCTTGCTGCCGAAGTCACAGATTTTTTTTCTTCTTCTGCCATGCTTCCAGCTGTTCCTGGTGGAGCGTGCAGGGCGCAGAACCCTCCATTTAGTTGGTTTGGGCGGCATGGCTGTGTGTGCTGTTCTTATGACTGTCGCCTTAGCTCTAAAGGTGAGTAATTAGTGTTCTTGTCCAGGCTGACCCTGGCAGGGGATCTATAAGTTTGTACATCTGCCTTGCCCTGCAATTCTGACCTGTAGGGAGGTACAGCTGGGGCTAGACCTGAGTGCACAGGTGGAGAGTGCAGCTTCCTAACTCCGGAAACTGCCACAGTGTTCACAGTGCAGTAGAGAAAGTTGTGACACTGGAGATCGCATTGTGCTGTGCCATATTTGCCTCCAGTTGCAGCTGACCATGTTTTGTTCCCTTGCAGGATGTTGTGGAGTGGATCAGATACATCAGCATTGTTGCCACTTTTGGCTTTGTGGCTCTTTTTGAGATTGGCCCTGGCCCTATCCCCTGGTTCATTGTGGCAGAACTCTTCAGCCAAGGCCCACGGCCTGCAGCCATGGCAGTGGCTGGTTGTTCCAACTGGACCTCTAATTTCTTGGTGGGAATGCTCTTCCCCTATGCAGAGGTAAGGACCCAGTTTGCAAAGCACTGTGAGAATGCTGCAGCATTGGAATAGTTGTCAAGAGTGGTTGTAGAATCTCCACCCTTGGAGACTTCAAAACATGACTATATGACCCTTAACCTGATCTCTCCTTGAAGTTGTCCCTGCTTTGAGGGAACAACTTTTTTTCCCGTTTTTAATTTCATTTTAAAATGCTGTGAGAAAGTAAAAAAGGACATTGTTGAAAAAAGGTGTTAGAATTTTGACCTGTCAACAGCAAATGACTTTGGATTAAGGTTTATGAGCTTTTCAAATTAAAACCTGCTTTTGTCCTCCCTGCAGAAACTATGTGGCTCCTATGTCTTCCTCATCTTCCTTGTTTTCCTGGTCATCTTCTTTGTCTTCACGTTCTTCAAAGTGCCGGAGACCAAGGGCAGGACTTTTGAAGACATCTCCAGGGGCTTTGAAGGACGGGCAGAAGCCAGCTCCACATCACCTGTAGAGAAGAACCCCATGGTGGAGCTGAACAGCATACAACCTGACAAAGAAGCTGCCTAAGATTTATGATACACCCCTTCTTCGACTCTTACCATTGCTTAAAGAGTCATTAAAGGAATGAGCAAAGAAAATCATGAGAACTGGGACATTTTTTCCTCCCTCAGTTGCTGCTATTTTATTCTTTGCACCCACATACTTGCCCATTCTGCCAGGCTTACCAGCATTAAACAAATCTGATATGGGTGATCCCACTTTAAGTACTGGAAGGCACCTGACACTTGCAAAAATAATCTCATCTTCCCTGTCACAAACATCAGGAGAACAGAGAAGAGCTGGCAATATTTTTGCTTTTCTCACCTATAATTGCTATTTGGGGTTAACTTATGCACGCAATGACCATTACGTATTTGAATCTAATTACTATTTTTGTAGTGAGTTGAAGTGATCCACTGAAGTTCCTGGCCCTTTGAGTCTACTCTGTGTGTGTGTGTGCAGTGTTACACTGGAATTTAACAAGCCTACCAAAAAGCCATCTCCTTGCTTTTTCCTATCCAGTGTGCACTTTTTTCAGCCTCAGGAAAAAGGGGACCAAGTTACATGCATATTTTTCCTGCTCTTTTATTTTTTTGTATAGACAGACTGAAAGCATACTTTTACTTAAGTTTATTTATTTGTATGTCACTTTGTAAATATTTATTTTTTTAATGGTGTACAAAAATGTACAGATAATGAAATTGAAGATGTTTAAGAGAAATAGCTATTCTAACAAGATGCTGTAGACTTGAGGTGCAATAAGACTGTGAAGGAGAAATGTGGTACTAAACAGAGGAGACTGGGCATTTTGGATGGTATGTACAACAGAGCCAATTATGCACATCACCTTTAAGTTATTTGTGCCCTCTGGAAAGAAGTCCAAAGAATGGCATACTAGTGAGAAGAGGTATGTTTGTCCACAAAATCTCTGTTTGGGATTTTTTGTGTGGCAATTTTAAATATTGTTCTCAAGTGTTTGATTGGAAAGTGTGGTATTGCAGCAAATGGATGTTGTTAGTTTATATTTTCAGTCATAATTAAGCACTGTATGGGATGATTGAGGGTGGTGATTGCAAACCAGAAGGTAACTTTTCCTGCCTTCGCTTCATTTTATGTTTTTGGCTTTTCTGCTGTATTCTAGTAGGTCAGAAAGCCTGAAATTTGCGGATTGCTACTTAAGTGTGAAGATAAAAATTATTTTCCAAACTTGTTTTTTCTTAGCAACTGTTATTATAAATATTAGACAGAGGCATGTAGCATGACCCTTCTGGACACAGGAATGGCCAGTTATGGCATGTGTAAGTTCATAAAGGTAGAGATGCAAGACTAGAGACCAGAGCTATTGGAACTTGCTAACTTAGCAGTGTGAAATGTCTGTAGTGCTTGGTCCACTGGCTGATTGTAGGCCTAATGTTTTTGCACCATGAGTCCCCTCTGGAAGATCTGCAGGGCATTGGTGCTCACCAGTGTACAGCATATGCTGTGTAGATATGTACAGCTCTAATACCTCCGCTGATCAAAGGGATATAGCAGATAGTAATTGTACATTGGTAGCTATTGGTCTCCCTGCCTGTCATACTGCTAGGCGATCGAGAGTATGGATACACCTACGCTTCCTGCCAAGCTAGCACAGTTCAGGAAGGCAAAAATTATGCATATGGTGTACTTGAAATCAAGGGTTGCAAGTTTTGCTTTGCTGACTGCAGCACTCTGTCAAGAGAGGCTCCAGGTCCATGTCTGTCCAGACCTGCACAAGCTATCTAAAGGTAGCACAGAGGTAGGTCCAGTTTAAACTCCTGCTCTTAAGATCTTCTTTGTTTTTGGACATGATCAAACTCGGGTCTACCTGCAAACTCATGCTGGAGTTCATCGACAGATAGCCTAGAAGAGAGGCAGGCCCGCTGATTCCAAGGTCAGTAGAAGGAAGAAAAGCTGGGGAAGACAGGAATGACAGCAAAACTGTCATAGCATGGGTAGACCAAGCTTTCTTGACAATATACTGCTTCAGAGCAGGTCAGAGAAGTTCCCCATGATGTATATTCTGGGGGCATCTCTGGTGTTTTCAGTAACTAGAGTGATGACACTTGTACCTTCCCTAATGAGAAACAGTTGCAAAGTTCAGTAAAATTTGCTGCTGTGAAATACTTCCCATGACTTCCTTTAGAATACTCCAGCTTTGCACAATGCAATCCTACTACATCCAGTTTTCCCTAGCTTTCTATCAGGTTTCCATGCCTGACATTTTTTTTCTCAGAAGTATTATATATGACTCCTTTCCCAGTTTTCATATTTTGGCTCAGTTATACAGATTTTTGTGCCCTTCCTTTGGCCCTCCAACACCTCCAGACATATTTCTATATGGGCATCTGTATGTTAGGAAATTTCCCCTGCAGCTGTGCATAAGAGCATTCCATACTTTGCATCAGAGATGTGTTGGGTTGGACCAAAATATGTAGGTCTTTCCCACATGGTATCTTTGTTATTTTCTTTTTCTGTAACAGCGTTGTGAATATTTTGGATGGGTTTTATATGCTTATTAATGTGGTTGTTTCCTGTTTTTAAAATAAAAATTATAGAACTAAGTATATAGTTTGGATTTTTTACCTTTGCCCTGTAGGTCTTCTGTTTCTTACTCCTTTATCACAGCCTGGGACTACATCCTGGAATGTTCGCAGCTGCTGCCCTACAACCTTTCTGGCTAGCCCAGCACCCTGGATTTGCTGTTTTATTCTAGTGGAAATGACCATTACTTTGCCTCCATGCATACTGCCTCAAATTCCCTTACTATTCCTTAGGAGTTTTCAAACTAAACAGATGTGCTTCTCTGGCTCTTGTTTACCCAAATCCTTTTGTTTGCATCAAAATCCTTTCCCAACATTCCTCAGTAACAGGAGGGGAAAGGGGCTAGAGGTTAGGAATCCTGCCCAGAGCTAAAACACCTGAGACTTCTGCCCTTGACCTCCTCTGAGAGTGGTCCTCAACTTCACCCTAAAGGGGAAGAGGGAGACCTACCCCTGTAAATGATGCTTTGCTCCCTGTCTGGCAAGTGACTTTAATGTGCTCCTTGAAAATCTTGCCTGTGTACACAGTACTGGGTGCCTGAAAGGAGCAGGGTGAAGAGGAAACCCCACTGTGCGGAGAGAGGTCAGTCCCCAAGAGCTGCTCCCTTATCTCCAGGGACCATAGCATTTGTGACCCACTGGCAGGTCTCTGGAGTGCTCTCACCTATAGCTTTCTTGCATCCACTTATTGCCATGAGGGAACAAGCTCTTGTTCTAGTGCACTCCTTTCCCTGTCCTACAGGCATCTTAAAAGCCTGAGGAGTCTGTACCTATGTTTCACAGGCAGAAACTGTAAGAACAGTTCATCAAAAACTAAGGAAACTTCAGAGAAAGAGGATGGAGGGAAGTGAGAGGAAGGAAAAGATGGCAGAACTCAAAGAACCCTAGAGGAAGACTCAAGCTAACACAAGTCCAGAGTCAGCAGGCTCCACAAAGCAACCAGGAAACAGTAGGGCAAAATGTAAAGTCTGAAAAAGCGTAGCATGACACAGAACCAGCACAGGCTTTCTGAAACCTGGCATTACTGACTGCTGCACATTCCTAGCTGATGCCTGTGTTTTGCAAAGTTTGCTATGCAACTAACCTAAGAGCTGCTCTGGGCTAAGCTGTCTATGATTGGTTTTCAACTCTTGGCTGAGCTGAAAAAAAATAAAACCCAGCCACCCAAACTCACAAGCATATCTAGGTCAAACTTAACTCTAACATTTCTGTTTTCTTGTCAAAATGGGAACCAGAGAGCAAAATCATCCAGGGCCAAAGCACATGATTCACTGAGCCCTAAATTAATTATTATTTGTCTAGTTTTTGTGATAAACTTTTGGTCAGGGAATGAGTGTTTTAGATGTGGTTATTTTATTTCTGAAAATTTAAGAAAGCTTCAAAAGGAAAAGCTGTTTGCAATTAAATCGTTTGAATGCCTGAAGATGGGTTGTTTTCAGTTGGAAGCTGTTCATCACATTCAAGTAAGCATATAAGCAGTTCTTACGGCCACCACAATCCCACATGAAAATGTCATTCAAGTCTGAGAGGGGTGACAGGGGTGGCAGAGCTAGCCTAGATAGGTATGTCTTTGAGACTACCCACAGAACTTTGTTCTGGCTTGCTGTGTGCAAGTGGCACTGCAGAGACCTTCAAAGCATTGCACAGGCCTCTCAAAATCAATTGTCCAGCCCCCAGAGCAGTGTGTGAGATTAAGGTTTAGCTACAGCAGGCTTTTTTCTTACTAATATCCCGACATTACCTCTTGGGTATACTTGGAGCTGGTGAAGTATTACCTCTGGTGGGAAGCAGAACACTCCAAGTATCTGCATCCCATCCCTAACTGGAGCTGAAATGGAAGGGAGGAAGGCAGCAAGGGAGCACAAAAGTAGAATGTGATAGTGAAGGAAGTGAAAATTTAATCAGATAATAAGTTTTGGAGGAACCGCCCTCCCTTTGCCACTTCCACTCTCTTTGCCCAACAGCCTACATTACAAAACCTGTGAGCTTCTGGGAACTTTTTCAGATGTCACACCATTGGCAGAGGTAGAGGTCATGCCAGGTAAGGACCACTCTGGATTCCAGCTCTGTTCCAGTTGTCTTCATAGTATGCTGCTGGGAAGAGACAGCATTCAGGGAAATTAGGCTTGCTTAGACAAGGAAAGAAAACGGTTTTGTTTCCTAAAATATATATTTTAAGACAATTTAATTGGTGGTACTCAAAAGTATGCCATATCTAGTGGAGACAGGCTCTGTAACTTTTAAATCAATACACTTGCTGTGGTAAGCCTTGTTTCTATGCTATACCCCACTAAAATACACAGTATTTACAAGAATTCTTTTCTTTCTTCATGAGACACAGCTTCAGCATGTCTGATAGACACATGACTGACCTGCTAAGTCTGTTTTCTGCTTGCATTGCACAACCATTTTTGGTTTAGCAAATAGTCACGTGGATTTGTGTAAAGCAGTCACACTGGTGCACCAGTCACTGTGGCGTATGCAATGTGGGATCATTGCAGATCATGTACTGAACGAGGTCATTCATGCAATGATCAACCTGATCAAACATCACCCAGTCTTTTATCTCTGCTCTGGTCTCTGTTTCATACCGTTTTCTTCTCTTCTCCATCATGAACAAATTTGTCTTCCATCAAGAAATTTGCATCTCCATCGTGAACAAACTCAGATGTTTATTACTTCCTTTCTATTCCTGTCACCAACTGCTATTGTCACCCAAACTGCATATTATTTTGTTTTTAACTTGTATTCATACATTAAATACTTCGGGGTCTGGACTATCTTTGTTCCCCTCTGCTTTGCTTATTTCTTTCAAAGTGCTCTCTCTGATATGGATCAAAACTCTCAGTGACATGTCTTAACCTCATAGCTCTGCTTTGAGTGTAGTCAATGATGCAAGTCTGTGACCTAAAGAGTCCACAAAATCTAGGACAGAGTCACAAGAGTAATTTTCCACTGAGGGACTCATAGGGATGAAGAGCCAGGAGAGGACAAAAGCTGGCAGCAGTGGTGAAGGAGTGGAGGGATATAGATGCAGCAGTGTGGCTGGAGAAGTTTATGATGTATGGAAAAGCCTGTAGGAGGCTGAATGCAGAAGGAAAACAGTGAAGATTATGAGGATGTACTGAAGCAATCAGTAAAAAGAGAATGGCGTGTTGCTGACCTCCAAGGAAAGGAGGAATGAGATGCAAGCTAAAAAAACAGATCTGGAAGAAAGGTGAGGCAGATGTGAGTAGCTGGAACCAGGACTGAGAGAAAGGAGTATGAACTTTGACAGAAGCAGGTGAGAGAGTGAGGAAGAGAAAGATAGAAAGACAGACTGTGCAGTAAAAAAGCACAGCCACAGCACGAAAGTACGGGGCCTTGAGCTGCATACAAAATTACATGAAGCCTCATAGGACTCTGATAGCTTGTGACGCACAGGCAAGAGGTCATCAATTCTTCAGGGAAAGGGAAATATGGCTGCCCTGTCCACCATGAATGCCCACGAGAACCTTTGCAGCTGAAACAAATAGACATTTCAGAGACACAGCCTTCCTAGCAGTGGGACTCACCTCTTGGTCCACAAAGCTGGGGTTCTCCTTGTATTCAGGAGGGCACTAAAAATGCCTGTGAAGTGCCACAGCCAGGAAGAACTGATGGG
>NW_010515124.1:455-2035 GCF_000687285.1 Phaethon lepturus | reverse complement strand
AGGGAACGGCCTGTGCTGGAACCGGGGACAAGGACATCCGGCCCAGACCTCTTCCCTGCGCCGGGCCTCACCCCCAGCGCTGCAGGACTGCCCTGCGCCCTCCCACAGAGACGCTAGGCGTGTTAGGGGCTGGATTTCCCTTTTCGCAGCTGCACCTTGCAGGCCCCCGCTCCCTGTGGCAGTGGCAGAAGTTGGACCCTGGACAAAACGGGGACCCTCCAACCCTGTGATGCGCCGGCCAGCCTTGTGTACCCCCGCTGCCCCAGCCTGCAATGCCCCGAGGGTGCCCAGGCTGGTAACAGCCTTCACCTCCCATCCCGTGACCATAAATGTTTGCCAGAGACTCCCCCATACCTTCCCATTTCACGAGGGAACAACGAAAATAGGATCACAAGGCCCTTTATTCGTCGTGTCAAGAAGAGGCCATACAAGTGGTTTCATGAGAGATCACAAACTCAGGAACAGGAAGGCCACAGGACAGAGGAGCCTCCTCATAATAGGGACAAACAGAAGGACAGGATCTGAGTTTGGCCCAGCTCTGTCTCCCCTTGCATTGCTTGGGACAGTTTTATTTTGAGCTAGAGATCCACCACAGCAGGATCTCTGTGCAGTGGCAGAGCTGAGAGGGTCCCTTCCACAACCAGCCCAGCTCTGCCAAAAGCTGGTGCTCTGGGTGCGGAGTCAGTCCCGCAGCGACCACGGGAGTGCAACAGGATGCCCATCACCAAAGCTGCTGAGCGCAGCTGAGCCTGTCCCTAGGGCTCTAACTGCTCTCCGCTTTTCTCCGCAGCTCATTGAAGACCTCAGTCTGCCGCCTCTTGTCCTTGGCACGGATGATGGTCATCCTGAAGAGCTTGCAGTAGAGCTCCATGGCAGTGGGGCTGTCGTCATTCCCAGGGATGGGGTAGGTGATTAAGCAGGGGTTGCAGTTCGTGTCCACCACCCCCACTGTGGGGATGTTCATCTTGGCAGCATCCTGGATGGCCACGTGGGGCTCAAAGATGTTGTTGAGGCTGCTGAGGAAGATGAGGAGGTCAGGCAGGCGGACACCAGACCCGAACTGGAGGCCCCCCCTGCCAGTAGCGGGTGTGGGCATACTCCCCACACTCCCGCGCTGTGGTCTCAACCAGGTGGCAGAACTGGCGTTTGCGGCTGACGAAGAGGATGATGCCCTTGCGGTAGGCGATGTGGGCAGTGAAGTTGAGGGCCAACTGGAGGTGCTGCATAGTCTGATCCAAGTCAATGATGTCCTGATCCAAGCGGCAACCAAAGATGTAGGGCTCCATGAACCTGCAGGGACAGAGGGAGGGCGACACAAGGGGACGCAGGGACGGGGCGCTACAGGCATCAGGCGGCGTTTCTGAACATGGCGTGTCCCCAGAGAAACCTTCTCACACCCCAACTCCCCGATGGTACCAGAGGTGCTCTCTGCAGAGAGCCCTTTTGTGCAGCGCCTGTCCCAGCCAGGCTCAAGGGGCTCCAGGCCTGACACCCCACTCAGTGCTCATGCTGTGTGGGGTGCCTGTACTTTTGCAGGGCAGTAACCACGCCCAAGCAGAAACGTGGGTCTGTGTGGGCAG
>NW_010515124.1:0-386 GCF_000687285.1 Phaethon lepturus | reverse complement strand
GTGCAGCCCCCAAAGGCTGACATGGTCTAGGAAAACACTCAACAAGCGCTGGATCGTGAAATGGGGTCACTCACCTATGCCGACATCCCTTTTTGTGCCCCAGGTGCACCCGAGCATCAAAGAGATCTTTCAAAGAGAAGAGCTCCTTCACGTTGAAGAAGTCGGGGTGTCTGAGAGGCTCGGACAGCAGCTTGTCATCCTCGGCTGAGAGAAGGGAAAAACCAGCCATCACCCTCTGCTGTGTTTGCCGGGGATGAGCCGGGATGGGAGAAGGGGCCCCGGTGTGCCCATGGCCACTCGTGTGCACCAAGGGCCAGGCGATACCAGCAAGGACGTTGTTCATCGCCTGGCCCCAGGTGCCGGCGGTGCAGGGGTGCAGGGCCCCG
>NW_010515123.1:749-17193 GCF_000687285.1 Phaethon lepturus | reverse complement strand
AGCTGGGCTTTTGCCTTTCTAATTTTGTTCCACAGCATTGCACCAACACAAGACAACAGGCTAGATACCTAGAGGGCACTATCAAATCAAGTTCTTAGAACTCAAGGGAGACATTTATTGATTTCTGACTGCTATATATTTTCCCACCAGATCTAATCCTCTTTAGACAGAAACTGACATGAAACAGGGTTTGATAGCATGGATTTAGAGCATATTATTTCAGTGATGTTACATTATAGCTACTACTGTAAACAAACTCATGTACCCTATTTACTGCATCAGTACATCCCACTCTCCCTCTCAGCTAAAAAAATCCAGGAAAGAACACTGGCATATTTAGTCTTTTTACATCACTCCTTGCCAAAATGGATCAAATCACTAATCCGTCTCTTCCAGTGTCTGTTCTTCCATTATGCTAGTTGGGGGCATGTTCAATTCTCCAGTATTTCTACCTATGACACGCAACAGCATGTGTCTGAAACAGAGAGAACCTTCTTCATGTTAAGCACACAGTGCAAGTATTCCATTGGATTACTTTTTTACTTTGGCTTAGAAAGGAGCACACTCCTCTCCCCGCTCTTTCATGAAAATATATTCCTAGGGTCTGGAAGCCAAATTCTTCACTGGTACAATTTTACTGAAAGGCAAAAAAAAAAAAAAATCCACCACAGAAGCCTGCCCTCTCAGGAAGGAGGAGGGGAGAAAATCCACATTTTACTCGCAGATGTGTTGAGATGAGTAACAAGCACAGGAAGATAGTCCCCAGTTTAATACTTGCACTATATGGAAGTAGAGAGCAAGAAAACTTTTCTGTATCATAGGAAAAGCCTTCCACTAGTTAAAGCAGTTAAGCTGTTAATCAGTGTAATTCTAGCAGGGTTTCTGTAACATGCTGTCAGAGCACATACAACACATTGTGCTCACCAAGCTTGCTCAACTTTTGGCAATTGCAAAGGCATTTTAAAACTCTGTATCACACTTTTAATCCTAAACTGGACTGGACCTTTAAACAGATACAGAAATCATGTACGCTCTATCATTCAAAGAACAATCATTAAAAGGACGCCATCACAGATTTTTGTGACATTGTAAATGTTAATTATTTACAATACAAGGAAATAAAAAAATGAGTCATAGGTTCATTAGTGGCACTTTTTTTTGTGGGTTCTCCTTTTCCTTCCAGTCTTTCCATGCAACTAAGGGCAGATATGAAAGTGTAATTCATGAAACCAGTATTTCACCACATTTTATAGACAGAGTTTGTAAGACTAAGAAAATAAAGGGACTTGTCCACAGCCACTGGCACTCCTAGAAGTCCGTATCAGTTAAAACACAAGTGCTTACACTGGAAGACCTATCTCATCACTGAACAAAGTCCAGCAGTACTAGTCTCTCTCATTCACAGTCACTGAGGATCAATTAACTGCCCATCATTCACAAATGGGTAACAACTAGACTTGGAGAAAAGGTGGAGAAAGCCAGAGATACTGTCACTGCTAAAAGAACAGGTAATAGAGTACTTCCTCATCATAAATCTAGTAAAGCAAGCATGGTTACCAGTTTCATAAGGTAAGTTTTTCACATTAATACTTGTGGTATCTCCTAATCTCTCACACCCCAACACAGACACTTTGCTCTCCTGATTTAAGTGCTGCAGCACACTACTGTTTCTTCAGTCATGCTATCACCTGCCTTGGAGGACTGATGCAGCATTAAAAAAAAATTAAAAATTGCCCTCCACCAATGGACAGCAAATCCCTCTCTCTCCAATTTAGGAAGAAGGATGTTGTGGGGGACTGTGTCAAAGGCCTTACAGAATTCCAGACAGACAACACCAGTAGCTCTTCTCTTGTCCACTGATGTAGCCACTCCACCACAGAAGGCCACTAGGTTGGTCAGGCAGGACTTGCCCTTGGTGAAGCCAACCTCGCTGTCTCAAATCACCTCCCTGTCCTCCATGTGCCTTAGCATACCTTCTAGGAGGATCTGTTCCATGATCTTCCCAGGCACAGACCTGAGGCTGACAGGTCAGTAGTTCTTTTCGACCCTTTTTTAAAAATGGGTGCAACGTTTCCCTTTTTCCAGTCTCCAGGGACCTCAGCTGACTGCCATGACTTTTCAAGTATCATGGAGAGTGGCTTGCCAACTACATCAGCCAATTCCCGCAGGGCTCTGGCATGCATCTCATCAGGTCCCATAAACTTGTGTATGTTCAGGTTCCTCAGGTGGTCTCGAACCTGATCTTCTCTTACAGTGGGAAGGACTTTGCTCCTCCAGTCTGCTGCCACCTTGCAGTCCATCCCCTCAAGAGGTGTGGCAAGAGAGACGGCTAGTGAAGACTGAGGCAAGGAAATTGTTGAGTACCTCAGCCTTCTCCTTGTCCGTTGCTGCCAGTCTGCCAGTCTTCCTCATCACAGGGGGTACACTTTCTTTGACCTTCCTTTTTTGGCTGACATACCTGTAGAAGCCCTTATTATTATTGATTGCATCCCTTGTCAAGTTCAGCTCCAGCTGTGCCTTGGCCCTCCTGACCTCATCCCTACACAACTGGGCAGCATCCCTGTACTCTTCCCACGATACCTGTCCCTGCTTCCACTGCCTGTGCATTTCCTTCTTGCCAAACTCCTTTAGTTTGACCAGCAGGTCTTGACTCAGCCATGCTGACCTCTTGCCTTCCTTTCCTGATTTCCTACCCCTGGGGATCAAGAGCTCTTGCGCTCTATGGAAAGCATCCTTAAAGATCTGCCAGCTCTGTTCTGCTACCTTGTCCCTGAGGGCAGTTTCCCTGAGGGAAATTTTCCTGGCTGACTGTTCTAGAACAGATGCAAATGAAAAACTTCAGTCCTTAACATAGCCCTCTGAAATGACCATAATAAAATATTCCCATGCAGAAACAGTCCTACCTCTCCACCTAGTTGCAAAGGTAGCTTTAGACTGCGCCCGTATCTACCACTGATGACATACTGACATTTAATGAAGGAACGGAACAATTCTGAGAAGATGAAATTCATTCTTAGCCTTTGTTATTTAGCATCATCTTGGGATGACAGGTGATCATTCATGTAAGTATAGAAATCCCCAATAATAAGGAAGAAAACAGCAAGGACACCCAGAGTCAAACAGTATAAATTCTTTCTTCCCACATGCATCATAACAAAAGTTGCGTTTGGTGTGACAGTTCTGAAAGAAAGCAATTCTTCCTAAAATATATGGCAGCTGTTGAAATCCACTGTTATTAAAATATGTTTCTATGATAATAAAGCAAATGATTGAATTGCTGGTTTTCCTACTAGAGATATGTTTGTCTGAGGTATCTAATGTTGGGGTGGGCACATAGTCATCTACCTCTAAACACAGCTACTGTTCCAGAATGCCCTCTATATAGTGCATAATTGCCTACATAATGCTTATGGCTCAATAAGGTTTAACATCAGACTGGCAAGTAATCAGTTTCCACAACAGAAGAGTATCAGAAACAGTTTCAAGTGGCTCTGAGCCCAACCCTTTTAACAACACAGAATTCTCTTCATGTCTAACCACCTTCCAGTCCTTTGCACACAATGCAGTTTCTTCTCTGGCTCTCACTACTGAGTTACAAACCAATTTCCCAACTCTGCGCAGGAAGTAATGGCTGCTCTGGCTGTTCTTAGTAGCAGGAAACAGGCCAACCCTGCAGTGCTCAACAAGGCACCTTGCCAAGGCCACTTGCCTCTGCTCCATCACTCCCAGAGCCATTTGCTGCACACCACAGGAAAAACTCTTACAGTAAGGTGCACTGCTGGACTAACAAGTGCCAGGGGACTGTCAGGAAGAGGAGGTGATTATCTTCCCTGTTGTGTGACAGAAGACAGTCTTTAGATGACTTAAAGATAATTTAAAAATATTAAGTTTTGGTATTTTGATATAGCAACTGTTTTGTAGATGTAAAAGTTCTCTCTTATCATGGATCTAGCTGATAGAGCGCGTTTCTTACCATTACAGTGAAAACGCAGGAATTTGTTATCCAACCTTACCCATTTTTTCCCCAGCTTTCTATACTTTGCAGAAATCTTTCAAATATCCCGAGTCCTCCATGCTTACTTCCAATGCTATCTAACCCAGTGTGAGGAAAAAAAAAAAAAAATCAAAGATCACAACTATCAGTTACTAGTTCAGACCAAATTAGAAATGAAGGTCATACGAAACAAAATCAGATTTTGCAAGATCAAAGACCTAAACAAAATAGTGACAAATATTGCAAATTTCAAGCCCACAACAGGAAACCCAGATGCCTAAACCAGTGCACCAGCAGCATTTACCAAGTTAAAAGAACCTATTTTCTAAATAAAAATTAAGACAAGAGATCAGTTCCCAGATGTCATCCATCTGACTTAAGAAAACCAGCTGACCATGCACAAAGTTTAACATCTGTTTAAGAACAGATGACTATTATGTCCATTTTATTACTCACCTAGGTTGATCACTTGCTTTTACATTCCCAAAGGAAAAGCCAAGAAAGTCTTAGGAAAAGTTCACACTTTGTTTTATGCTTTAGGACACTCCAATTCCACTCATTCCAGTATCTCTTAATAGTTTAAAGTTCATGAAAGCAGCTTTCATCAAAAACATTTTCCTTCAAAGCACAGTATCAGAAATATGGAGATTCCAATAAAGGAATTGGTGAGCTGCTGGCACAGTGATCTCCAGCTTCTGCTATTCTGATAGCAAAGAATTTTAATGAAGACATTCTTGTATATAATTATAATGAAGGAAAGATCCAAATTTCCCTAGCGCATTCTTCACCAATGAACAGTTCTTGAACTGTGTTTTTCTACAGGTAAGGTGTGTAGTCTGTGGGGAAGGTTACTGCCAAGTCCTAGACACAGGTAAGAAGAAAAAGACTGCTCTATTCAGAAAGTGGAGACAACCAATGAATTATCTTTTGTCTCTTGTCCACTACGTCTCGTAGCATGCTTATTCCCTACAGGCTTCCCCCACCTCCATCCCATCTCACCCTGCACACTGCTGCTCACAAGCTTTAATTTGTCTAGTTTCAAATTCCCTAAGTCTGTTATATCACTGCACTAGTAAACTTAGACAAACAGTTTAAAATTACACGTTTTAACAGGACTCACTGTTAAAAGACTTCATATCTGTGTCTGAAAACATCATGCAGAGTTTTGTTAAATTACCTGCTATATATTTCAAATGAATATAGGAATTGCCGAACTATATTAGGCAACTAGCCATTTAATTTCGTAATCCAGTGCTTTCCTTGCAGCAGTAAATACCAGATGCTTCAAAGAAATACACACACAAAAAGATCCTAAAGCTGACACTAGCAAGCATCCCAATCATAAGAAAATTCCTGTTTTAAAGTATGCCTTGGAGCTACAATTAAATCAACATATATATATGAGCCATTCCCTAAAAGAGCAACCCTATTCTCCCCTGCCCTCATGAACTAGAGCTAGCAATTGTGTGACCAAAAAACAGGTTGATACAGCAAGCTATTCCAACAGAAAATTTTTAATTATTTGTGTGGACTTAGTGTTCCACTGGATTAGCCAACTCAACTCATACAAATTCCAGATCCTGCAAATAAGCTGAGAATTTGGTCAACTTTTTTTTGAATTAGATTATCTTAGCTACAACATGAAAGCAAGCCAAGAGAGACATGAAGTCCTTATACAAGGCAAGCAGCAACAGCAAGGCTGGAAAGGGACAAGAGGAACACGGCTGCTCCATTCCGCAGTAGATCATACTACCAGTTTAGTTTCAAGAATTTAGCTCTCAAGAAGCTTAGGCTACAGCCACATCATAGTTCAGCCAGTTTAAGTAACAACAACTTGCAATTTCTCCCTCCACTTTTTTCAATACATGCATTCCCGTTCATTCCTGTGCATCAATGTTGTGCATGCCTGATTCAGTACCTATTTCAGCAGGTTCAGCCCACCAAAGCAGGAAAATACTGTTTTATGTAGCTAGACTTTGCCACGTTTTAACTCAGCTTTTGCATTGGAGGTCTACAGAGTACTACTGCCATTGCGCAGAGGAAACAAGAATGCATGGCTCAGGTAAGCAGGCGCTTGCTTAAATAGGGCATAAACCATAGCTATTTTCAAAAACTATTTGCTGAACTTAAACTATTTCCACAACAGTTTAAGCATAAATCAGTTTAAGAGTTTCCTTCTAAACTTAAAGGAAAAACTTTAATTCTGGATCTTTTTACTTGCATTTACAATCATTTTTGGACTCGATGCTGTGTTGAGGCATGTAACGTGAATCTTGAGCTGCATGCAGGTTCACCATGTGGCCGGTAATACTGGGGCTGTGTGGGGTGCTTGGAATGCTGCTTCATCCCAAATTTCAGCTGCAGAAGAAAAGGAACCAGCAAGGACTGCTGGGGCTACACTGTTGGCTTGCCTGGGAATCCAGCCACGCTCCCCATCCAGCCCTGCACGACAGCAAGAGTCGCTAGTGCTGTGTCCACTGACTGAAACAACCCTACCTCTCCTTCTCCCTTTGGCCACGTCAGGCACATGGCAAATCTTGTCATTCTCTGACAATATACATAGATTTTGTAAGAGTCACAGCATCACAGAAGTTTTCCACATCTGTCTTTGTCTCTGGGCTTCAGTAATATTTACATCAACATGCTCTACTGTCAAGGTATACACGACATAATTGCTGGGAGGGCCAACTTTCAATTTTGGTACATATCCCACTGTTCTGCTCAATTCTCCTAAGTTTAGAAGTCTTTTTTCCACTATACTTTACCTCTGTAAGGGAAATAATTTCAAGCTTTTTAATGTCCTATGATGAATTTTTGGTCCCTGAAGTCTTCAGCCATGTTTCTGACAGTCAGCAAGTCCACAAAGAAGTATTACTGATTATATCATCTATATAAGTACCACATTTTTAAAGTTTTAAATAGCATCCTGTAATTTCCAACTTGACTTCGTAAAGTTAACATTCTTTCAACAATTTACTTAAGAAATTGCCTGGGTTTTAAGTTACAAAAAAAGCTCTAATCACAAGTGTGAGTACGGGAAAACCTCACTATTGCTTCCTCCAATATTGTATTGCCATCAGAGTTTGAGCCCTGCATTGCTAAGCTATCAACACAAATAACGGTAGAACTGGACGCAAAAGCAGGTTATTATCCACTGAAGATACATTCTCTTCATGAAAACCTCTATGTTGTACAAAATTTTATTCAACCTGGACCCTTTACACAACAGTAGGTAACAGAAAGGATACAGAATGCATTACTTTCTGGATTTTGTTCCAGGATACCTTTTCCTAGGCCAGCTGAGGATTTTTAACAAGGAAAGTGAAACACAAAACTTTTGCTTGTGTCTTCCACCAGCAATCTGTATTAAAACATGTGGGCATGCAATAGGAAGAAGAAAACTGGAAAATTAAGAGGGAAGATTTTTCATCTCTCTCCAAAAGGAAGAACTGTTTGATATAAGACAACTCCCTCACACACACCCCCAAAAAAACCCCAAACACAATTAGCCAGTTCGGATTATTTGTAAGAAAATTTCTATCCACAATCTTTCAGCATTTTTACCTCACTCCTTTTCAAAAGTTCAGTTATTTACATAGTTTTGAATGAACACCTTGTACGAAAATAACATCCTTTTTTCGCATTCTCTTTGTAGTGATTTCCTTAATTTTTCTTATTCTTGTACTACACATTCCTCAGTATTTATTTTCCAACTTGCACACTCTCTTTTTTTCTTGCAATGGATGCAGCATAAGGAAATATTAAATGGAAGAGAGCAGAAAGGCCCACAACTCATGCTTGCCATATTTAATTCCCCAAAAACAAGCAGAAGACAGGAAAGAAGAAAACATCACCAAAAAATAAAAACAATACTGAAATGTTGAAGGACCAATTATGCATCTTAAGAGACTGCAGCTACAGTCCAGGATGGCTGCCTTTGCAGAACACACTGTCGAAAGGACAGCATGCTTAGAGCAGTAAGATGTTCAGACTTTCTGATAAGAAGTTACCTTGATTTGAAGACATCCTACAGAATTTTAAGTCTTTGATAAAAATCATAGACACCTCAGAATAAGGGACAAAATACATAAATAAAAGTTTAGTAATAGCAGAATAAAAAAATCCCATTTTCCCATGGATTTGTTTTATGCTTGACTAATTAATGCTACAATAAAGTACAAATTCTGAACAAAGTTCTTCTCCAGAGTCGGTTTTAAAATTTCCCTCCTACAGATTCCTCAATAAGGAACAAGGTATAAGATCACACGGCAACCTCTTCTATCAGGGTTGAGGGTACTTTTATATTTTCTTCCCACACAATACTCTAATACAACTTTCAGAAATTTGTTCCCTGGATGTCCAGTGATATTTTTCTGACTGATATATAGGGAAGACAAATGGAAGAGGTAAAGGTACAAAACGACACTGCAGTCTCCTTCCTTTAAGAAAGCCAAATTAAAAAGTTGGAAAAAAAAATAATAGTGTTACACAGCTTGACATTCGTTGTATTAACAGTCTTCCTATAACATAACCTTACTATCTACAGAATCATTTTACTTAACATTCCTAACACACCTTAATGTCTTACTTTTCCATTTTAATCGCCACAGAAAAAAGAAAGCTAACAGGAAAACAGAACAGAAATCTTATAATTTAGATTAAAATACTGTAAGGTATAGTAATAGTTCAAATTATTGTGATGTATAGGCTTTGTTTTTCAGCCCCATTCTGTTTTGGCATATATGTAACTACACATCTGTACAGCAGCATGCTTTAGTTATGTCATCTTATTACCTCTAGCTCCATGACAATTTGCACTGTCCATTGAAAATTCCTTTTAGTTTATTGCAGATGTGTTTGCAATCTCGGAGTCAGAACACAAACAGAAGAAAAAAGTCCCCCTGAAACTCTTAAATGTGATCCATAAGCTTCAAGAACCTATGCAAAAATGAAACTCTGTAATTTCAATTCACAGGTCCTTTAGTCCTTATTCTAGAATAACAAACTAAAGCAACCCTCCTCTCTGTTCTGCAGAGGGAAAGCAAAAAGAGTTCTGATGCAAATAAGCAAAGTTAACGATTACATTTGATTATCACAATAAATGCTAAAGAACATGATATGTACATCTACATGATTTAGATGATGCATGGTAGTCTGGCACACATGGAACTCATTACTAAAGAGTACAGATGTTCAAGTTTACAATCTTTTTCCAAGTACCCTTTCAGCACATTCCCAGCCTTAGCTTATTCTCACCAAGATTTCCATCCTCAATGGTCAGCACCACTTCATCCATCACCAAGGCCCGGAAATCTAGCTCCTCTTCACAGCACTTGGCCTTCAGTGCTCTCAGGATCTCCTGCTGAGGGTAATCTTCTCTGATGCGACGGTCTGTTAAGAACCACAGCCTGGGAGCAACTGAACTGCACATCTTGGGACTTGTCTTGCAACCTTCAAAGTTTCCTTCCAATGCAACTTCTAGATGGTGGAGAAGATGAGACTTTGTTAAGAGTACAAAGGCCCCTATCTTCACATTCCCCACTGTACCAAGTCCTACTCCCTCTGCATAAGTAGGTCCTTTCAATGGAATGCAACTTCCAACCTCCAAGTGGGAAAATAAGGTCTACGCCTAATCTGCAACAGAAGTATCAACAACAACAGAAACATATTCATTTGCATTCAATGGAATGTAAATGCTAAAAATCACGTCTTGGTCCTCATCCTAGTTTCATCCACAAGTACACACTTGACATAACTACTGGTACTGGTAGTAGCACCCCTCTTTCTTGACAGTACTACGAGGCATGCCAAGGACTGAAAACATTTTAAATGGCTGTCTCTGAAGGCCAGAACTACAACTTCACGATTGGAATAATTCTATACAATTGGAAGTAACTCAACCCCTCTCCTAGGTACTGCTACAACACTGGTTACAGCCTGGATGCACCCCTTTTCACCATATATGGAAGACAACAGTGTGCCAAATTCTTTATGTTAAAAAAGCAGTCCAGAAGAAAGGAAGAAATCCATTAAAAGAGAATTTTCCAGATTAGTATTTCAAGAGTGATTTGCTTTTAAAAATACTTCACATCTACTGTGAAATATATTTAGTATCATCCAGAACATATGAATGGGAAAAACAATGGAACAAGGAGCATCAACAAAATGTTAAGAATACTGAACATTAATACACATAACCTAAAGGAAAATCAAGGTGTGAATCTCAGTGCTAGCCCTTTCTTGCTCCAAAATATATTTTTTTTAAATCACATTTATTCATAAATTGAACTAATGAATTCAGCACCAAAAACAGAAAAAACAATTCCAACTGAAGAATTTCTGTGGTCTTAGACATGATAACAGGAAGGTACTGCTCCTTTTGCTTTGAATACAGAGGACTATTTTTGACTATACACTAAAATATTTTAAAAGCTGTAAAACAATTACAGGTACATTAATGGACTACTCATTTACACTCAAGAAAAACAAGAAGCAACATGGTGTAGGCTGATTCCGGAGAAAAACAGCTGTTCTCTGTGACACATTTTAAACTTTCACATTAAAATGAAGAGGTAGAAATCATTATTTTCACCAATAGAGCTTACATGAGTTTGAAACAGAATTGAACTCTGTGACAGAAACAGAAGTCTCGCCTGCTAGTCCTAATGACAGGACCTGGTGTCAGCAAAAACTGTAAATGCAGAAAGACCATAAGTATACAACCACTTTCATTTAATATTACAAAGAATTTTAGTTTCTGCAGCATGTCTTGGGAAAAGAGGATTGTTTTGCTACAACCGTTAAGTTGGGGGGGTGTTTCCAATTAAAAACCGAGTTTTTTTCTAATAGTACAGTTTTTTCGTAACAAGAAGATAAAATGTTAAGTGGCCATTTTTATTCCTGGTACTGAGAACCATAATGACAACAGGAAAAGACTGTGACTTTTTTCCCCTTGCTTTCGTAAATGAGGAGCAATAATAAAGCCAAGGAATAAAATTTTTCATACTAACAGACTGAAAGAAAGCAGAAGCTAGGAAAGGCAATCACAGATGCAGACCAGCCCTTGACAGCAGTCAAAATGCTGATGATAAAGCAGGAAAAGGAGTGTGTGCTCCTTGCAGGAAAGTGGGTACGGAGGGTTGTAAAGAGTATCTTCTGATATCTCAAAGAACCCCTTTTTTCTTCAAAGCAGCTAGAAGTGAAAAGGGCAAGATGAGGCTTGGGCTTGCAATGGCTGACAACTGTCAGATCCTGCCCCATTTCTGGCTCTCTCAGCAATGGCTTTCTCTAGACAGCAGTTTACAGAAAACTTCCTGGCACAACATCCTCAGCCAAGAATTCAGACAAGCTATATTCTTCAGAAATGGCACTGCCACAGCAGTCCAGAAGGCTTCTTGTCAGTTTACCTTTATTTCTACTATTTGCATGAATAACTGGGGAGACCAAACAGCCCCACCTACCGCCTTTCTTTTGAAAAGCAGATCTACCTAACAGGCTAGCCTATCTCATTTTAAAAAAACAGCTATAGAACATTGAGTGCATAAAAAAATATACTAGACAGACTTTGTCATAATTAAAACAAAACAAAAAGTCAAAAGCCATTACAAATTTTCGGCCTGTTTGGGTTTTTTTGGTTTGCTTTATGTTGTGTTTTATTTTCCCCTCAGTACTGGTTCTAACACTGGTGCAAAGAAACCAGTATTTTCTCTCCAGCAGCCTTATCCCCATTTTTGCTTGCTACTAACCCTTGATTTCTTCACCAACAGGGATCTGCTCCCATTTTTTTCAAATATCTTTCCCATGTAGCCCCACCTCCACCCCCTTAAATCGGCAGAGACTGTTGCCATCATCTCTCCCTGATTGCCATTTCAGCACTTTCTTTCTTAAAAATCAGCAAAGGGTTGAAGAAGACAGTAAAAAGGGTGTATCATTTTCTTTCCTCCATCTTCCTTGTATTTTTGAAAGGAGCTACAGCACCATCAAGACGAGCAATCCAGGTATCTCAATTAGCACATTAAACCAGCAGGCATATAAAAGTGCTTTGGGTATGGGTATTCATCTCCCTCCTAATACTATGTCTCATTTCCTCTAAATCTTAAAAGTTTTATACATGTATATACAAAGGCTCACATCTCATCATGAGGCAGACAGGTAACAACCTCAAGTCTGAAGATAAAGGCTAAGAAACTCACTTTAGATCAAGCTACAAGCCAGCAGCGAAGGCAGAAACTAGTCGTCATCCTCCTAACTAACGGTTCCTTGACCTCCAAACCAATACCACAATTTTTTTACATCTGGAGGAATATCCTTTTCACACTAACGTTCTGCTCCTAAAAACAGAATCTCCTTACCAGTTTCAGCCTCTCCTTATAATCTCTATTTTGATTGTGTAAGAAGTCTCACGGAACACAAAACCTGCAATTTACCCTATTAACCCAAACATTTTAACAATCCCTCCCACGTTCTGAAGAAAATGGTCTGTAGGAGGAAAGATTGCCTTGCAGTCAGATGCACAAGAGCATTAAGCTCTCAAGTTGGATATGATTTCCAGAATTCTTCCCTGAAAACCAGCTCCACCCATTTCAATCTAAAAGACACAGCCTCAGACAATGCTGGGTGTGCATGGAATAATTCCTCATCCATAAGAGCATCTATTGCAAAATAAGTATAGGATATATAAGGGGAAGAGCAAATGTTTACATGTCTTCAAGATGACCAGCTGAAATGCAGTTTTCACTCAAAGCTACTGGGGTCAATATAAGTACATCTTTCGATAACTATTTAAGATTTATGAAATGAAAAGGAAAAAAATCATAAACTTGACTGCATAAAACAGACTGGGAGAGGTAAAAGGGTGTCATCAAAGTAAAAGCTCTATGATAAAAATAAAACTGTGTGTCACATCAGCCAAGCAGTCGCTGCTGCATTCTGTGAACAGATTCTTAGCAATTTATAGAGGGAGCAGAACGTTCACCTTGACTTTGTGTTGTGGCATCCCTGTATTGCTTAAGCTAGGCTTTATTCCAGCATTCACACAGCAGCTTCCTCCCCATCACATGCAAACATTCTTTCTCCTGCCTTGAATCTGTCACACACAACTAGCAGCTGTTCTAACAAAAGCATTCCCTGTGCCACTTTTCTACTTTACATCATATGCGAATATATTTCATTGACGTAACAAGGAATTCAGCCAATCAAGATCAGCTGTCTAGAGAGATCTGAAAATCCTCTCAGAAGACCATCCTTCTTCCCTTGAAGGGATCTTCTCTTCACAGAGTGAGCCTTAGAGACCTGCCTTCAGGAATGGGAGATTGGTCTCCACTGCCCATTTACTCCTTCTCCTGTCTTCAACATCCAGAAGCAGGAGTAAAATGGACTAGCCTTTTTTTCTTCATGATGTATTTTCCCCTAAGCTGAAACAAGAAACCAGTTATTAGCAGATACTAATTCATTCATGTATTATTGATAAATGTGTACATAAAAGATACCTAGTATGGAAAAAGAGCATTCCACATCCTTTCTGTTCAGAATGCAAGTACTCAGTGCCTTTGTAAATTAAAAAGGCTAGGTTGTTTCTTCCCTATGGGAATGACGAATGAAATCCCAGATGTTTCATAGCATTAGGAATCAATGGGATCGAGCTACCTCAACTGCTCAACTTGTGGTCTGATGTTGTAGCACACTCCCATTGACTGTACTGTGATCTGGGAAACAAGTTAGTGGAACAATTATTACCATCAGCCCCTCCCGGAACCACCTCTTTTTTAGACCTTGGCTCACTCTCAGCCTCAAGTCAGAGCACTATGCAGCTAACACAACTCCATGACAGCTTTAATAGAGAGGTAAAACCTAATCTTAAATTTTACCATACCTCTAGGCATGTTTAATCCCTACAGCTCAGATAATGATAATAAAAATCTCATGGAAGTGAGAAGGAAAGAGCAAAGAGACTGACAGCATGACTGCCATGGGAAATGGAGAACTAGGAAAAATATAGCTCCAAGCTAAATAAGACTGCACCTTCGCATTTATCATTAATGCATATCCCTAACACTTGTTTCCAGAATAGTGTTATTCAAGTTGAAAAAGGTATTTTGCTTTCCTTTTTATCATAAATTAGCTAAGGCTTGAAACTAAGTACACACTTCCAATAAACCAATTGTCTCTACCATTAGAGCAGCTTCTAGAATGCTATTTTGGAGGCCACACCTCAAGAACACCGAAGACCTAAGATCAGTTGGCAGATGTTTCTAAGTCATCTCCTTTAGGAGATACCTCAAGGCAGATCTGATTTATACAGTCAATCTTAGGTAGTAGACCGATTAAACAGCTAACAAAGGGTCAACAGGCATATGACCCAACATATGATCCATCATATGCTGTCATGGAAGTCTCCATCTCATCTTAATGAAAAGAGAGCAGTATTTGAAACATCCCAGAAATATGACTTCCTATGTCATAGGGAAAGCAGATCTGAAAACAGTCCACAGCTGTTTCAAGTACAAAGCATAATTAATTTTTTTCCACACACAGATACCAGAATGGTTATCATCTAAAGAAAACCTTAAGGAAGTATGTGTGGATGATGAATATAACTCATGGTGATAGATACACAAATAAAAACTGACATCTTGAACCACGTGTTAAAATTGCTTTAGAAAAATAAATCCCAAGATAAATCCAACTCACTCCTGACACTGCTGCTTCATGGTGATGCGTAAGGACAACCTCAAGAAAAATTCCTCTCTTACCTACCAGAGACTAGTTTTTGTAAGACTGTCACGTAACTGTTTGAGAATTTTTGGAAAGAACACATTTTTAAAAATTGAAGAATCTGAAAAATTAAAAATTTATTTAAATGCATTTTATGTAATATATTGAGCAGCTGCAGCGCAATCTGTCCAGTGCTGCTGCATTATCATCCGCCCTCTACACATGCATCATAGAATTTGAAGTCACTGCAGGCAGGTGAACCCCAAGCACATCTCTTTGAAAGCATTATCACAGTATTCACCTCCTTTTTCCCTGCAAGATCTGTAGAACGCAACAGTCAAAGGGTATGGGAATATCTTAATCGTTCCCATCCATTCCTCCACCCCCGCAGACGGGCAACTGTGCTCCCTACGATGGCTTTCATCTGCCTGTCCCCACCTTTGCACCGAGCAACGTTAAAGATGCTAGCAGCAATCCTTCCAGGCACAACTGCCTCTCAAAGGCAGACGTCCACACCCCCTACGTCTTTCCTCTTCTATGTTCATGCTTGCAAGTAAGTGATAACATTCCTCATTCACACACCCCAGTTCCTCATCTCCAGTGATTAATCCAGCGATTAATATTCCCGCTCTGCAGCACTGGCCCGATACTGGTCAGCATCAGCTATCCTTCTACTTCGGTCTCAGTATTTTTTCCCTGCCACAGGCTCCCAGCTTTTTCACCCCCTCTCTGCCCCTCCTGTGCGTGCACGCACGCCCGTGCAAGTGAAACACACATTTCCTCCCGCACCAGCAGCTTCTGGGAAGAGAGCTCCTTCCACCCCTGCCCAGGCTCCCCTGCAGTGTAGCACCGCAACCCTCTCCGCTCCCCGGTCCGTATGGACACAGCCAGCTCTCCCTCCTCCCTTCCCCCACCCCGCTCCGGCTCTGTGCGTGCTTCTCCCAGCGCCGGGAGTGGGGGAAGGGAAACATGCACCGTATGAATGAATGGGCTGAAGAGACTTACCAGAAATTTGGTGAGGGAGGAGTGGTGGAGGAAGAAAGATACCAAAGATGGGTACTTCTCTCAGCGTGCCAAGTGCTGCTTCAGTCCTGGCTCCCTTAACGCCGTCACCTGCCCTGCTAGGTACCCCTTTTCCTGGGTCCCCTGCTAACCAAAAAGGGTGGCTAGGAGGTCTTCTGGGCGCCTCCCTGCACCGCGCTCGGAAGGAGGGAAGGGCGCTTCCGAAGCTCCCAAAGCAAGGGAGGAGGAAGAAGAGGAGGAGGGGGGCAGCGTTCTCCCGGCCCTGTAACGGGCAATACCGGGCGGGTGCCTCGGGGACCAAGATGGATTTACGAGGAGGGGACGGGGGAGGAGATGACTGTTAAAATAATTCCCAAATTGTCCTCCCCTACAGGGGAGGAGGGATGGGAAGGAGGAAGAAGAGTACTGGTGAAGAGCTGTAGCTTTCTGTGGGAGGCAGACTCAATCTTCGTGTCCCTACTTCCTCGGAACTAAACCCCTAAATGACTCTGAAGTCACCAACACCTACGGAGACAAAAAGAGGAGAAACATCCCTATTAGACATAAACAAACACAAAAAGGTATCTAAAAAAGATAAACTAAATCCTAGCAGAAGAAAAGGAACCCTACAAGACAGCTAGCAAAGCCAAAAGACAGGATGAACACAATTAGGGGAAATGTACAACTTCAAATAATCTACAGAAATATACTACCACAGAAACCCGGGGGGGGGGG
>NW_010515123.1:0-718 GCF_000687285.1 Phaethon lepturus | reverse complement strand
CACCAAGAGGGGGGGGGGGGGGGGGGGGGAAACCCCCCCAAGCAGAAGGTTAAGCAGTTTGTTCCTTTACTGAAGAATGTGCATTCAAAGGAAAGATGAATCTGTATCGCCACGTAAAGATATGAAGAAATTGAGTTTTAAAACCTACGAAAACTATCCCTATTTATTTGTTTGAGTCTTTAAACCCCTCCCCCAGAATAATATTTCGAATTCAGATGAGGAGACCGGAGAAAAGTATGTTTCAGGTCAGAAACATGTAATCCTACGCGTTAGACCCCACTGCCACAGAAATAAACAGTCGTTTATAAACGGCGACCAAAAAAAAAAAACCCCAAAATAACGTATCTAGAGGATGTTTGTTTAAATGATGGAGTTAATTAAAGATTAACAGTCGCACACTTTGGAAACGGAGCCCCTGGCAGATGGATGCCAGGCAGTTAAGTCACCCATGGGCAATCAGCTCTTTAAAGAGCAGAAAACAAAAGAGAAGAAACCTAGTTGTAAAGACTTCGTTGCAAGACTCAGCGGCAGGCACACACCCCCCTACATCACGTGAATAACTGCCCCCCACAAGCGCAGGTTCTCACATCCACGCTCACGGGAGCGGTTTTTCAACCCGTTCCAGCGGCCGCTCGCACCCACGAAGGCGGCGTGCATACCCGGGTGTGCAAGGCGGGAGGCGAAAGACAACCCCCCCCTCTCCGCGCCGCGCACACGC
>NW_010515122.1:0-9482 GCF_000687285.1 Phaethon lepturus | reverse complement strand
CTCCCTTGTCCCTGAGGGCAGTTTCCCAGTGAGTATTATTGACTGACTCGTTGAAGAGCTGGAAGTTTGCTTTCCTAAAATTCAGGGTCTTGACTTTACTCTTTGCCTGCCGCATGTCCCTCATGACTGCAAACTCCATCAGTGCATGATCACTGCATCCCAGGCTGCCTCCAATCTTGACATCACCTATTAGCTCACTTGCATTCGTGACCAACAGGTCCAGTATGGCATCTCCTCTGGTTGGGGGATTGACTGGGATCTGGCTGGCTATTACCTGGCTTAAGCAGTTATCCTTCATGCACTCCAGGAGTCTCCTGGATTGCCTATAGCTTGCTGTGCTACTTTTCCAGCAGGTGTCAGGGTGGTTGAAATTTTTCTCCTGAACATTTCTCTTTCTCTCATTTTGCTTCTCTGTATTAATTGTTATCAGACTCTTAATGCTCCACAGGTCTTTTATGCCATTCTGGCTTTACTATAAGGAGAAAGAAAACATGAATACATTCTACAAGCATGGACATCGAAGACAACATATTAAATCAATGTTGTCAGAACAGGATCACTCAAATTCATAATATTATGAACTACGTTCAGCATAGTTTTTCTTCTGAGTTGTTTTGTAAATTGCCAGAATATACCTATGTTGTTTTCTGGTATACATGCATTTTTCCTTTTAAATGGAATGATAATCTGTTGCATTCTAATTCTAGTATACTTATAGGAATTACATGTAACTACAACTACTACTACTACTAAAGCCTTTGTCTAATATATTTGATATATGCTGTATATGACTTTATAAAATATATGATATAAAATTTTTTAAAAATACAATTTACCTCATGGAATACAATACTAATGGTGCTGCTCCTGTTGTTACTATGTTTCTATAATGAGCTTGGGGGTCCTGCTAATATTGAGCTCTGTATTGATAGAGCAAAGAAACTGCCTTTGTTTTGATGAATTTGTAATATATTCATTTAATTCAAGTATACATATTCCACTATAAAGTTACATGAAGTTTATACACAGAAGATGATTTATAAATAAATAATGTTCATACTGAATGACTCCAGAAATATAATTCTGAAAGGGAAATTCAATGGGATTTAGTCTCTCTAAATGGGATTTTAGTCTCTCAATGGGATTTAGGCTGTCTTGAAATTCAAGCTTGGTGATTAAAAAATTGTGTTTTATTAAATATCTCACAGTTATTAATCTAAAATGAGTTGTCGTTATTGCTTTTCAGTGTTATTTGTATAATCAACTTGCTTCATTTGAGCGAAGTCGGGGATTAGCTATTTGTTCAATGCTTTCCTGAATATTCTGACACACTTTGATTGAACATGCACAATTTTTCTGTACCTTCCAGGGATTTTTGCTCAGACCTGTGTCTGTGAAAGTGGGATAGGAGATCAGTACAACTGTCTCATAAAGACACTATTATTTTTTGAAGAGCATTAATTACTGTATATATAATTTAAAACATTTAAAATTAATTGTGAAGGATAGGGGAAAATTAAAAATTAATTCAGAATACAGAGACTTTCTTGTGTGTGATTTGTGAAGGAGGAAAGCAGGAAAAAAAGATTGTTTTCTCTCTTATAATGATTAGATAAAAAGCAAGAATAATTACCAGCTCAGTGGGTAGGCTGGTACAAAGGAAGAAATACTCGTCAAGCAGTTGTTTTTTCAGCTTCGGCAGATTGTGCACATAAACACACACACCCTCCTGCCTTGGTTAGTTTTGCTATCCTGTAAAATCTAATGAATTATCTTCATGGCACATTTTGATGCATTACTGTTCCATACGATTGGTTGATGTAATTCAGATTTTATATTGTCTAAGACTTAACTAATGGCTGCAATTCAAATTAAGGATAACAAGGTAGGTATGGAAATGATGAGTGCATTTTCCCAAGTCTTTCCATATTAAGCTTGTTACCAGCATGAAATACAATGATGACTCTTTGAATAATTCTTAATAATCTTCAGCATAAAATGTAGACCAATCTGGATAAAAGCAAGTGAAATAAAGCTTCTGTTTCCCCACTTGGTATTCGGGAGTTTGTTCATGTAAGAGATTACTTCTTTTTTCAACTGTTTATTCAAGTAAATTTCAGACAAGACCTAGGAGTTCTGTAAATCTGGTACAGAGTAAACACATTAATATTAAAGAGTATGCTATTTTATCTGAAATTGCTTGATGTACCTTACATTCTTTGTCAAAATACTCCAAATGCTTACAGGAAGAGGACCTTCAGAAAACCAGGTCACAGAAATCCAGACTTGGTATCCAAGACAGGAATGACCAGACCAACACAGACCAACAAAAAAGATCAAATACAGAATTAGGCTTGTCAAGTCAGATAGTTCAATGGCTAGAGGTTAATTCATTCATGTTTGTCTGTTGGGAGTCAAATTCTCCTGTGTTACACACACTTCGAAGTCTGAATCCACCAAATTACTAAGTTTCCTGTCTCCCATATCATCATAGCTTCTGAGGTTTCAACTAGCTATAATTCTTGTTTATGTAGTGGGTATCATTAGTTTTAAGACGAGGACACGACATTTACAGAAATTAACAATGGAAATATATCAGCAAATACTGGAAAGGAGAAACAAGAAAATTTTAAAAGTATTCACCTTCTCATTGCTTCCTCCTAGCAATAGGCATGGGGCCTGCAGATTCAAGGGTTAGTGCCAGGAGAGAAGAAACACTTACTGAAATTCATGGTTCACATCACCCTAGTACCAAAGCATGCTTAAAGGATGTTTGCCCCTTCCTTTTCTGTTCCCTGTCGCTTAAATCAATGCTTTATTCTCTTTAGAGTACTGGGTGCAATATAAACCAAAGACTGCACATACCCTTTTGTCCCTCTTTTTTCTTTTTTTAGCTCCACAAAACCTTTCACATCCTGTAATGATTTAAAGAACAAAACTATTTGCTCACTAAACTGTATGGAGTAACACACGGTTAATAGACTGTCCATGCTTCTTTCAATGAAAGATCAAAATTATGTACCTAAATCCCTTCTCATTGGTACCAACTTTAAACCCATCATAGGAGTATTATATAACATTTTACTGCTATTCTAGTTTGTTCTTCTCAGTGATGCGTACACCATACTTGGATTTAAACAGATCTTAAAAGTTAGAAACAATCAAACCCAGTATTTGTTATAATGAAATATCCATCAGCTGAATCGTTTCAAGATACTGAGTCTGTACGGTAGGGAAAAGAGATGGGTGCAAAGCGTAAGACGGCAATCCTCAAGCAGATGAGGAAAGTAAAAGATTTTCCCAAAGCAGAAAGTATAATCTGTCTTCTATCAACTCACGTAATCTATGCAAATTTGCAATGTGTTCAGGAACCAGTAAATACGGTCACAGTAAAGACGGATGTTCCATACAAGAGACAGGCAATGCTTATCCAGATGCTGCAAAGCTATCTTAATTTCTGGCTCCTTTAGACCAGGAACAAAGCAGATTGCCTGCAACCACAGCTACTAGTTCAAATGTCAAACTTCTCTCTTTAAATGTACTACGGAGGCGGCGGTAGCTGACAGGCAATCCAAGTGTAGAAGATAAGTGGTTAATGGAAATTCCAGGAGAGATCCCTTGCAACAACTGAGGAAAGCCAAAGGTGAAAAGAAATGCTACAATCACTTGGGTGTGAATGTTTGTGAATATAGCTGTTACATTCTGCTGCGAGCAGTGCAAATTCCATATTGTATCTATCGTCTCCCTGTTGCCCTGCCAGAATAGATGATTATTTTTCTTTTTTTGCTTTTATTACCGGAAATGCAGACTACAGCAACAACGTCAAGCGAAAATCTGACACACTCAGCAAAAAATGAGAAATGCAGCCAAGGATTCTCAGCTACTGCCTCACATCTAAGTACACAGAAATTCTACTATCTACTCAGGTAGAGCAGAAAGCTGTAAGGCTCCTTTATATATGGAGACCCGGCGTGAACAGCCCTTCACAAATCAGCACCACTGCCTAGCAGGCTTACTGGGCCAGGTGACAAAACACACAATTTTGAGTAGGTTTAACTTTTGCTCTGTTTTATACTGCTTTTGGATGGGATAATACTAATGGAGAGATCTGACCCTCCCATTGCTTTTGAAAGTCACTGGTATTTCTACAACTCACCTTTAAGGGAGCAAGTAAAGATTTATTTACTTTTTATGTAAGAGAAGCCAGACAAAAAAGCAGAGGAAAATTCCAGAGAGAAGTCCCACTATGAAGCATAGGGGTAGAAAAGAATGGTTCAGCTAGTGCGTATCATTTTAAAAAATGAGGTTCCTTGTTTAATGTGAGTTTTAACCATTGTCACACCGACAGCTGGCATGCTGAATAAGCTTGTTTGGGATATGAGCTAGCATTTGCATGTGTATATGCCTATGTGTAATTTACATAGTTTTTTTGAGATACATGACAATTTGCATCACTTTTTCTAAAGTGCTTACAATATACCAGATGGAATAATCATGTTTTTTTCTGAAGGATTATTTTAAAATAAGATCCAGTGCGGTACTTTATTCATAACTCAAGAAAAGTAAGAAGACATGAAGGAACTATATGAAATATGATTTTATTTTGTCAGAGTTCTTTTATGACATTTGACTTCAGTGCACAGTTCCTGCTTATCTTCTCTCTGGACTAAAAAAATCTTTTTTCCATATCCCAGGTTGCATTACAACAAAGTCAAATATGCATTAAAATTTGAAATGGTCCTTTTTCACCGGAACTGCAATGCTCTGACAGTAGTATCAGTTGCTTCAAAAGAAAACACAGGTACCTCTGCAGCAAGTGGCTTAAGAAGAAAAAATACAGTTCAGGAAAAGTCTCCTTCAACTAAAAGAACAGTTTAGTGTACCACAGTACACTTTAAACAGTCTTCTTGAAGGGAAAGTTAACCATATGAATCTTCTCTTTAGCCACCTTGTTTCAGATACTCAAGCAGGCTCATACAAAGCTACTCAGGGAACCTCTGTAGCACATTACAGCAAAAGTATACCTATCTTTGCTTCAAACCTCATATTGCCTCTCAAACATAGCAAGGTTATAAAGTCAGTTGGTTTATTGACATTAAAAGAGAATTCTTTTTCCTTTTCAACACAATTTGGTTACCTATCATAAACATTTGAAAAATGTATTTCACAAGCTATCTACAAGCTGATGGGTCTGAGTAGACGGCATAACAAAAGAAATACCATTTGAGAGACAAACATTTCACTCTCCAAGTTTCATTGCTATGGATTTTTGGAGTATGTTGATTAGATGACAGACTGGTATGATAGACACACATAAATAAAATTAACAAAGAAATCTCCCACCTTAGGGCACCATCTGATCTTCCTGCAACTCTGTGTGAAAGTAGTCAAAAGTCTAAATTTCAAGTGTTGTTATTACCCTTTCCCCCAGATCTTCTGAATGCATAAACAGTGCATGCCCACCTATGCACACCTCTTTCTGTCACATAGTTAAATGACGACAGTAACTCCAGGTGTTTTACAGATTCTTTGGGCTAGGTTCTACATATTTTGAGATTTGCATAATCTTCACCAAAAAAACCAAACAGAAATAATCCTTTTGAAACTATTTTGCAAGGCCATCCCGAGAAAAGGAATAGAATTACTTAAAATTGCTCTAAAAACTTTTCGGAAAGCTAACAACCTTGTAAGGTACAATATCACCTAGCTCTTTGTCTTGATTAAACTAATACTTTCACAAATAATTTTTGTTAGAAATGCGACCTATGAATTTTCATGTAATTAAGATGTACGGTAGATTAAGGACACAGTAAAATTTGCATTTGTTGTAGGTTTAAAAAAATTATCGTCCTATTTCTGGTAAACATACCTGTTTCACACATGTTCCTTAAAATTTTGTAGTAACTCCCTGCAGTGAAACGTGTGAAAACAGTGCTGAATCACAAGGACATCACTATTCACAGATACAAACACTGAAAACAAGATACTCCTTTCCAGCAGCAAATAGTAGATAAAGCTCTTCTCACCACTTCTCTTTCCTTAGTGTCTACCTATAATACAAGCACAACTTATTTAAGCAACGAAATATGAAGTACTGAAACAAGTCCCATTAAAAATCGTCACAAGATGTAATGTTCATTTTGCAGAAATGATGCCAACAGCAACAGCTGTAAAAAACTATCATTCCTCATGTTTTTGTGAAGCTGAGAATATGGATAGCCTATTAGCTTGAGTGTCGTGCCACTGTTCCTGAGTACAGTGGTATTATTCAGAGGGAATTAGCTGTACTATACCAGTAGGACGGTATTTGCATGATGAAAGGAGTGCAGATGTAAGAAAAGACTTTTTAATGTTTGGGAAACCAAATCTGCAACAAAACACGTGCAAGAACTGCTACTGGTGTGCTTTCTTTCAAAGGCAGAACTGCATATAAAGTTAAGATACCATGTAGCACAAAATATCACCAAAATATAGGAAAAGCATACCTTACAGTGCTATTTTACTTTTAACAGTATTCTTGTAAATTGGTTTTCCATTTTCAAGGAAGGCCATTCTGTTTAATTTTATTTCTCACCAAGATGCTCAGAAAACAACTGACCCTTGAAGGATCTCTGTGGAAAAAGTTGATATGCTATCCTGAGTGGACACAGTCCTAGTTGGGGTATTTGGTCAAAAGGACAACTGGAGACTAAACAACCATTGGGAAATCAGGAAGAAATTGTTAAGCTCTTAGGACAGCACTCTGCGGCCGTCTTGACTCTTCATAACTTCTACCCATTTCTCCCTTACTGCTGCCACTAATTTGCAGGCTAATATATGACCTTTGGAATGGTGTCAGTGCTGGGCACCGTAGCTGTTACCTGACCCCTGCTCCCAGTAACAAGACCAGTCAACTTCTGGCAGATGTTGATGCTATGGAAGAGCTTTGGTAACTATGAAATAAACAGAATACAGTGCAGAGCCATCTGTCAGCCACTTTGGTAAACTGTTCCTCAGCCACAAAGCCCCGGCTGCTTGTGATTAACATGCTTTGCCTCTCTCACTCCATTTATCACCTGTAAGAAGAAAACACTCCCCACTGAATATTGTAATGAAAGTCAGTATAAGGTATATACTGCAGAAATTATATAATAATATAAATTAGCAAATGAATTATTCTATCTGATAGAATTGAGGGAGAAAGAGCAATTAGTGGCACTGACATGGGAAAAGGAGGTATGGCATACAATAGAGCCTGAAAGAAGGGGGAAGTTAGCAAGATACAGATGGCAGGAAACACAGAGAAGAAAACGTTGACAATAATGGCTTGCACAGTCTGCAAAGGGAAAAAGGAAGCAGGTTAAAAAAAGAAGAAAAGAAAAAAAAAGAGGAAGTGATGGTGGAGAGACAAGTTAGGGGCTACATCTGAGAGCTAAACTTCAGCAAACCTGTATAGAGTATATAAAAGAAAGAGATGGATTTGAACTGGATTCTTAAAGGTCTGAGGAGTCATTTCAAGGTGATATGTTTCTATTCTTAGTCTGGGTGGTACGGTTGGTTTCAAGGCTCTACAGGTAAGAAGATGATAGGGGAGTTACAAGAATGCAAAAGGGAATTACAGGGAATGTAAAGTCAAACAGGCCATAAGATTTTAACACGGTTGGACAGTGCACTCAAACCGAAATATGTGCTAACTGTGGGAAAAGAAGCACAGTTTGGGATCCAGGACTCCATTGTTCTGAGAGAAGTCAAAGACAAGTAAGCAGGCAGCATTCTCCTCAGAATCGTCCTTACTGTTGTAATATGGCATCTTTAGTGTTTTCTGGAGTTATTTCCAAATGAGACCAGCACACCAGCCAGCAGCAGAAACCAAATAAATAGGCCAGCGACCCACACTACCTGCTAATTACAAATGGGGCCTGTAACTGCAAAAATGGCCATTAATCAGATTCCAGTATTGTGTAACAACCTCTGGGCTTAACAACCTATCTCTAGTTTAAAAATGTACTTTGAGCATGGAAACAGAGTGGTGGAGTTAAAATTTTTCTGAAGTAATACCTAATACTACTGTGTACATTCCTATTTTACACAGTAGCCTCCACACATCTGAATACAGATGTTTTCACCATGTGCTTGCATACTGCTAAGTCAAATGCTTTGGAATACCCCGAAGTCAGTAAGCCAGAAAGCTCAAAACAACGTAAGTATTCACTAGTCTAAGGAAGAGTTAAAGTGCTGCTGACACACAAATAATTTCTAGCCCTCCCTCACTTTTTAAAAGATTGAAGTTGTGTTGTTGCTTTAATGACATTTACTCAGCTGAAGGACTCGATACAAACTTTGCTCTGCATTAAAAAAAGACAAAAAATATTTTTCAAATAAAGTCCTCACCAGTCTTTCGAAAAGAGCCTTTCTGCCTTCTTGAATACACCAGATACTTATTTCCAGCTTCCTAGTTTACAGACTTCTCAGCATATTAACTTTTTGGCCTTTTAGCCATATGTCTGTTGACCTTATGGACTATTGCCTTTATGGGTTTTAACCGTATGTCCGGATCCCACAGCAACTGCACTGGTGGATTATTGCAAAGGCCTTAGAGATAAGGAGTGACATCATGCGCTATTGTTACTGCCTTTGCTAGCTCAGCAATACACATACCCATGCAGCCAAACACTTCATGGACTTCCTCTCCATGTTGCGTTCCAGTTGTTGCAGACATGACCCATAGGATTGCCACAGAATTATCCAAACACTTAGTTCTTCAATAGCTGTCCTGTTATCTGCTAGATATTTCTGCGGTACGCTAAAAGCTGTAATCTGTATGTGTAATCCTCTTTATGTTGTGACGTAGCACATGAGTTGGCTCCCTGATAATGGTATTCCTATCCTCTCTGGAGGAAAAAAGGCAGCTAAATCACTGTAGTGTCATGAAATTGCAGCATATTAAGCTGTGTGCATCATAATTCTCTGGATACTTTGCACATTCTGAAAAATATGGATGAAATTATATTTCCCAAACCCTACCCTTGAAGAAATTAAAGAGGTAAATAAAAATATAATCATCATACCACAGCACCAAGTTTACAGAAAGGCATATAACTGCTGCCAGAGCCTCTCCACACCTTTCACTTCTTTTCTACTTGTGTATAAAGTGTCCCTGGACACGCTGTCCTTTGAAGGCGAAGCCCTCGAACAGAACTTTATTCATTAATAGCTTATTTTTCCTGGCATTGTGTCAGAATCAGTAATCACAACAACACAACAGGGATTGTATTATAGCAAGGGAGACCTTTATTAGTGAAAGAAGGAAGTGATACAGTTTACAAATTAACGGCTCTTTATAAAATTAAGTTAAATCCTTTTTAAAATTTATTTATGTACAAATGCCCCAGTACTTCAGAGTTCCTGAATCTTACTCTCTTCCCTTCTTCCCTTTCCTACTAAGAAGAGTTCTGGATCTTTTAGAAAGCCTCCTTTAGTAAACGCTGCTGCTACCAAAGCCG
>NW_010515121.1:5262-11239 GCF_000687285.1 Phaethon lepturus | reverse complement strand
TGTGCTAACCCACCGGCGCCGGGATGCTTTGAAGCGTGGTGCTCTGGGGGATGCTTTCCAGAGGATCAGCATCACCAGCCAGGGCTCAGCAAGGGAAGGAGCGCTGGGGCGGGAGCCTTTCCTAATTCGACGTTATTCCTCTCCAGCCATGACGTCTGGGCTCCTTTCCCAGATGTACGAAGAGGTATAATCACCGTCAGTCTGTGTCTTTCGGGGGCAGGGAAGGGGGTGCTGTTTTTACTATTCCTCCCCAGGCAGATGTCCTGATAGTTCAATATAAGTTGCTCCGAGCTTTCACTGGGTCAATAAGACCTTCCTACACCCCGACTTGGGAGAAGAGCACCTGGAGAGCATCTTTGCTCCTGCAGCCATGAGCCCCGCAGCGGAGACCCAGTCCCCAAATGCTCCAAACCTGCAGGAAGCCGCTGGCCCTTGAAGGAAACCAGTTCCCTCGTGCTGCCCGAGGGGGTTTGCGCAGCCCTGCCAAGGCTGAGCTCACCTGCAGCCCCTGCACTTACGGCAGCTTGAGCCATGCACCACCGCAGGCACAGCCAGCACTGAGGATCACGGTGCACGAACCGTCCCTGGGCAGCTCGGTCACCAGCACTGTGCTGCCCATCCGTTTTCTCCTCATCCTCAGGCAGATATTTCATAAAAGCTCAACCCATGCTCAACCAAGGACTTACTCGGGTTTCACTACAGGACAAATTTTTTGAAGGCTCCTTCTCTGGTTTGTCTCCACATGCTGCAGTTAAATAAATATTGACTGACTCCAGCTAGCCACAGATTTTGTCAGACCTCTTCCATTCGCCTGCTCAAATTCTTGCTGCTCCCAACTAATATGTAACTCAGGGAAGCGACATTCATTGTTCCCTGTGAAGAACTGGTTCACTCTTGCCACATATTTCTGCAAACCTGTTCTGGGACAGCTCCAGGAGCAAGTGTTTTCCTCTAACATCATCTTTCCAGCTACAGCAGAACTGGGCTAGAAAAAGGCAGAAGAGGTAGGCAATGTTTCTGCTCTTTTTAAAGTATCTTTGGAGCAAAATGCAGCTGCTGTTTGCAGTTTTCTGAGCCATTAATTGGAGGGGAATGAATTTCTGGAAACCATTGGGCTCCTTTCCAACCCAAGAAGCATCTTGATTTAGTGTGTTGCCTTTCCTTTCGTGCTGCCATGGGCAAATCCCTGCTCTCACGCACTGCTTGGCAGCGCTTGGCATCACTGAAACGCACCCAGATGAAAACCTGGCCTCCTACAGAGCAAATCCAAGCTGTGCTGCCGATACCCTCCCGAAGGGCAATACGGGGTCCTCACCTGGCAACATCTGGCTCACGAAAGCTGCAGCGGAAGGAAGCCTGAACAAAGCCTTGTCTGCAGTGGTCAGTCCTGCCCAGGCCCCAGAGCTCCCCTGGAGGGACAGCAGACGTATGGAACAGGACGTCCCACCACACAGTGTCTCCTCCGGAGGCACAGGAGTTGCCACAGCTCTTCCACCCTCCAGAGTGGGGTCAGCAATTCCCAGTTTCTGCGTTGCAACAACCTCCACAAGTTTTTTTGCTCTCGTTTTCATTCCTGGGCTGCCCCAGACGTGGGATGCAGCCTATGCGAAGACTTCTTCATCTGGTCTGGTGATATGAAAGTGGCACAAGGCTTTTGCAGTGTGGGACTGGACAGGCCTGGATTGATCCAAGCTCCTTGCATCAGAGCCATCTTCCTTTGAGCTGTTTGCATTTGGAGGGTGTCACTGGTCTGAGGGAGCTTCCTGGGGTGGTGCCTACTCTGCCCCAGGTGGCTAATGTCTGTGGGGATCAGAGACCAGATTAGAAAGCACAGAAAAGTCTCAAGGCACCTTCTGGAGCTCTCCCACTACGATAAAAGCTGTCTGTCTAATCTCCTGGAAGAAATCCCTGAAATTCAGTGAACAGAAGACAAGGACTCCGAAAAAACCAAAGGAAATGGGAAATGGATACAGCTGTGGGAGCAAGAGGGGACACAGAAAAGGTCTTTCCTTTCAGAAGGTGATGAGGCTCAGGCTGGTCAGACAACTGGTTGGAGCAGCTCCATCATTGTCAACCCTAAACCGCAGGCGAGTTCATCAAAATGGGGCTGAACTGGGAAGCAAAGAGCTGCAAACCTCTTTTTCCACCTCCATAATCACTGCAGTCCACTGAAAGAAAATACAGAAAAGGGTATCCAGCCAAGGGCTGCCCAACGGCAAAGCCAGGCACTGGGCACGGCTCTGAGCCCTGTGCCACCTGTGGGCACGGTGAGGGGGCACAGGGCAGGGGCAAGGGAAGACCACCGGCGTACAGGCAAGCCTGAGCCCGGGGCTCAGGGGCTGGGGAAGCTCTGGCCGCGGAGCCCTGGGTGACTCCCCAGCTCTGCTCCCCGGGAGGCTGCAGCTGCTGAGAAGACCACTAGGAACTGAGAGCAAGGGGTTTTTTTGGCTGAGCACCCATGAAGGCAGATTTCAGAGCACGTTTGCTGCAAATGGGGTGATCGGATCCTGAAAGAAGCTGTGCCCCAGCACTTCCCTCCAGCCCTCTGGTAATTAAGCCAGAGCTGATCCTGGGCTGGCAAAGAGCAGATTCTCCCCCAGGCCCCGAAGGGTGATAATGCACAAAGAAGAGATTAGTTATTTATCTGTGTATTTAAAAGCCTTAATTGTTCAGACGGAGGGAGGGGAACAAACCTCTCCTGGAACGGGCAGACCCTTGCGACTGGGAGGGAAGAGCACGCACTGGAACAGATGGTTTGCGAAGCACCGCCTGACGTGTGGTTGCAAGCAGCAGGGTGGATGAGGTTAGGGGGCAGGACCACGGGGCTGTGCCGGGTTTTTTTACGTGCTTGCCGGCCGCGAGACGCAGGCTGTGGCGGGCGGGCAGGAGCCTGATGACTTTTAGCACCTGAGGTTCCCTGGGCAGCAGAGGAAACACTCCGACAAGGTAGGTCATGTCCCCCATTCCCGTTTCTCATGGCAGAGCATGGTGGGGCTGCCCTGGTGGCAGACGGGCCCTGGATGCCCTGGGCTGGGAGAGGAGATGGGGAGGACGCTCCTGGTGCAACCCCCGGCATCCCTGTAGCTCAGGCCATCTCCAGCAGGTACCTGCAGCTGGGCACTGCTTCGCTCCCTGACGCCGACCTCGTGCCCAACGGTCCTGTCTCAAGCCTTGGCATCCTCTGCGTGACCAAGGGAGGAGGCAGGCAGCTCCTGTCTTTGGACGGCTTTCCAGAGCCAAGGGCTCCCTGGACTCTGCACCTACCCCAGGCTCCCTGGTTGCCAAGCACGTGCAGGGCAGAGAGGCAGGAGAGGAAGGATGCGCCCAGTGTCACACAGCAGCCTGGGAGCAGCAAGCGGCACTCCTGGGTGCCACAAAGTGATACTGGCTGCTCAGAGACAAGCCAGGAGCTCTGGGAAGTTCTGCCTTATTCGGTGATTCATCACTGACTTGCTTGGTTCCCATTTTTGGGATGGGCGATGACACGGGTTGTCTGATTTGCTGCTTTCCAGCAAGACCTGCTTTTTGGAGGTGGTGCAAGGGAGGTGTATTTTTGACACTCTGGGCAAATTTCCGTGCCTCAGTTTACCTATAAAGAGCGGGGAACACTGCAATGCTTCCAGGCTGCCACCGGGGTGTCACAGCTGGTGTGACTTTGCTGGGATCCTTACTTGGCGGACGCTGCCCAAAAGTGACGCGAGACCCCCCAGCTCCCAAATCAAAGGAGCGTAGCTGTCTGCAGGCTGGGTAAGGACCGGACTTGCACCTTGTAGGCAGGCTGGGTGTGATGCACCTACACCCAGACAGGGTGTATCCCGGGGTAAACTGGCGGCGGGTCCCTTCCCCGGAGAGCTCACACACGCCACGCCGAGAAACACGCCCCTGGGATGCTGCCAGGACAGGCAGAGGCAGAGCCATGGCAGGGCCATGAAACGGTTAAAGCGGTATCGTGTGCTGCCTCCCGATTGTTCTGCAAGGTGTGTTGTGACATTTGTACTTCCTCCTGGCAGGCGCGAGCAGAGGCAGCGAGGGAGAGACTGCCGGGATGCTGCCGGCCTGAGGGTCTCTGCTGGGGGGCTCCGCCATGGCCTTCTTCAAGCTCATCGGCCACTGCGCTGTGATACTCCTCCTGGCTGTGCTGTGCGATGTGATCGGGCTGATCATCCTCTTCCTGGGAATTTTTGCTCCACTAAGTTCCTGGGACTTCTTCGTTTACTTGGGAGCTCTGCTGCTCGCCTCCAGCCTCGTCTTCTGGGTCTTCTGGTACACATTCAACATCGAGGTCCCCTTTAGGGAGCTAGGTTTGAACTAACCCGCAGCTCTGGCAAAGTCGAAACGTAAACTTGCACTTGGAGGAGCAATGTCACATGCTGGGAAGCTTCAAAGCATCATCCAGTTGGTGAAGAGCATCCAAAAAGACCAAAGGGAAGGGCCTGCTGGTCCCCGTAGCGTCGACCAGCCAGATGGACCTCAGAGGAAAGGTACCTACAGCTCGGCACAGACAGGGATGCTTTGCTAGCGCTGGGGAATGCAGAGGTCTTGGCAGGGCAGCCAGACTTCCTGCTGGTGACAGCCACTCTTCAGGAGGCGCATTAGATTTCAAAATGCTCTGGAATGGGTTAATGACAGACAGGAACTCGATTTTGATGAGGTGAACCTGCCTGAATGAATCCGGGGAGGGGGATTTTGGTGGAAATTGGAGGTGGCTAGTATCTGGGCTCTATTTCCTCAGTTCTTCCCATCAGACGATGCTGTGAGTTGCGCTGCTCTCTCGTGACAGCTTTTGGCAGTGGAGGGACAGGCAGCTCAAGCGACCTCCCAGAAATACAGCCTGGGCAAACAGAGAAAGTCGGTAAGAATAATCTAGATCCAGGCTGTCGCTTAGCACCAAAACCTCTGTGTAAACGGTGTGTGAGGGAGCAAACCTGGCTGCTCGTTGGCATACCCTCATCGCACCAGTATGTGCTGCTGGGCTGCCCACACTGGGAAGGTTTTGCCAGCGGGGAACATATTTCCAGCAAGGTGATGGGGAACAGTGAAAAACCAAGCAAAGGTTGTGCCACCGAGGCACTGGTATGGTGCCCTGTACACAGCCCGGTGACAAATGCTGAATACACAGAAACTAGGTACAAAGTGCCATGTTTGAACACTGGCTTTGAGATTATTCTCTCTTAATCTCAGGCTGGCTAGAACATGCCTGGTTTGTTTGGCAGTTGCCCAATGGGCAGAAAGATCAGGCAGCGTGGACCTTGGCTGGGTTCTGCAGCCTGGTCCTACAGCGCATCAGCGGGAGGGACCCACACATTGAGCATCGGTCCCTGCATTGCATGGAGGGGCTGGTGGTGACACGGAAACACCCAGGTCAGCCAAGAGCTGCCGCGAAGGGCTTGGTTTTGGCCTCACCTGTGAGCAGCAATACCACTGCAAAGCTTAACGGAGGTGGGAATGTCCATGTGTCAGGAGACCACAGCTGCATGGACGGCATCCTGCCTCCTTCCCAGCATCCCAAGGGGATGTTCCTCCCCGTCAGCATGCTGGCAAGGCTGGTGGAGACAATTAGCCTGAGTTAATTATCGAGCAGCCCCACAGCGCTTGGAGCGGTACAGTGCATGACAAAAGGATGATGACAGTAGGAGGACGCCCCAGCCAGGAGCCAAGCGTGCACCCACGTACCAAGGGCCAACCCTTGCCCCAAGGAGCTAATGGTTTTATAACAGTACATGAGACAAAGAGAAAGCAGAGACGGGGCAGCTGTCCCCCACTGACATGCAGATTAGTATCAGCGCTGAGACCAGACTCCCCCTCTTCAGTTTTGGCATCTCAGCCAGGCCAGTGCCCCGAGGCATATTCCTCCTGGTGCATAACGCAGGAAGATTGCCGAATGACATGATTCCCATCCATGAGTCACGAGAGAGAGATTTTCCTGCACAGGTTTTTTATAAAGCCTCTCTCAACCAGTGAGAAACATTTTTTTAAT
>NW_010515121.1:0-5207 GCF_000687285.1 Phaethon lepturus | reverse complement strand
TTATTATTATTATTTACTGATTTTTCTTTATTTCTTGTCTTGTTGGTAGTGACTGCAAGACGCAGCCAGGAAGTTTTCTCGACTCTCCCGACAGCGCGGAAGCTGCAGCGTGAGTCACAGTGTTTTACAGCCCTACACTGACTAGGATGCCCGCACCAGGAGTTCAGTTTTACCCTCCACCAGCAGGTCTCAGGGTGCTTTTCCACCCATGTGCCCTTGGGACTACCTCCTTCAAGAATTTCCTTGATGCGCCTCCAGATAAGAGCCTGTAACAAGCATTAGTTGGATAGTGCAGCTATATATAAGGAAGGGCAGCAGTAACCAACACCCTCCTTTATTTGCTCTGGGATTTTTAATTGCTAATGCTCAACCTGTTCAATCCAGCCTGCAGAGCTTGGCTGAGGGCTTTGTCACCATTCAATGTCTGTCCCCCGTTGGGTGCATGCCTGGGTGCGTCGCTCGGGGACAACACCCAGGGAGCTGGTGGCATCACCCAGGGAACCCAGCGGGAAATGGGTGCAAGGTCCCCATCACCATTTGTCCCTTCTGCCTCCCGGGCTGGTGGGGCAGACCACTCCTGAAAGGTGGTTGTTGGGGAGCAAAGTCTCTGCTAACATTGGATGAGCCAGTGCACGTCGCCAGCACCTGGCTGGGGGAAAGCTTTGGGGTGATGAGGGGTGAAGGGTGATGCTCACGGCCAGGAAAGTGCTGTCATCCCTGTGTCCAGACCTCCTGGCATGCACCAATGAGGCCGTATCCAGGTCCACGGAGGAGCAGAGGCCTCCAGTGCACCCCACCACACACCAGCTCTGGGTCAGTTCCAGCACTGCATTTCCAAGGTGCTGCAGACCCCAGGATCCTGCATTCCCCATGGAGTATTCCTGTTTGCACACTTTCCCCTCTCCAGTTCATCTGTGCTCTCTGGTAGTGACCCAACTCACATGGCTCTGGGCAGGATGAGCACCATTCCCCAGCGGGATGCACGTTGTGCACGAGTCAAACTCAAGCACAACCCCGTAGTTGTGTGTGTGTGTGTGCACGCGCAAGGTGCCTCCAGCACCCTTCATCTCCAGGCTGCTGGCACGGAGGCACACGCAGGACATGGTGGCTTCAATCCCCTCAGTGCGTGGACAGAAGTAATTAGCCAGGCCCAGTGACAAAGGGAAAACCTCCCACTCATGGTGTGTGCCCATGACAGGGCACCATGGGATTTCTCTCGCCTCTCTGTCCCGCCTTCTCCCATGGTGGGCACCCTGCACACCCCAGCACATCCAGAGCACCAGCTCTGATAGTTTCCAATGTCCCTTTCCATCCCAGGGACATAGGTCCTTCCTTCTTCTGCTGTCCCCAGACCACACTGGCTGGAGCAGAGTCCATCCCTGCCAGAGCCAGCCTCATCAACAGCAGGATTGGTGGTGGAGTCACCATCACTGGAAGTGTTCAAAAAACGTGTAGACATGGCACTTCGGGACATGGTTTAGTGGGCACGGTGGTGTTGGGTTGATGGTTGGACTTGATGATCTTAAAGGTCTTTTCCAACCTTAATGACTCTATGATTCTAAGTTAAGCACAAGCGAAACATCTGAGTCCCTGTCCCTTGGAGGCTCAGTCCTGCGTAGCACTGGGAGAGCTGGCCCAAGCCCAGCGCATTATTGACCCAAGAGCTTATCTTTCACCATTGGGTTTTTGTGGTTTTTCACTCAGTCTGTTTGCTCCGGGCTGCTGGGGGAGTTTTGCAGCCATGAGCACAGCATATCCCAGTGCCTATGGCACGGCACTCGTTCGTGCACTGGGAACCAGAAGTCCTTCTCCACTCCTTGACCAGTTTGTGCTTCCCAAGTCACTCCACTGACCTGAATGGCCCATCACCGAAAAACAGCACTCTCCAGCTCTTCCTGCCCTGATATTTTAACCCCAAAATGCTGTGGAAGTGCATGCTGGGAGTTCTCTTTCATGACTCGCATGAGCTCTTGGGACTCTGGGCTCCCTTAGACCTCTACGGCACCACAGCCACAGCATCTCCCACTCTGCACCAGGGGGGCACTGGGGGGGATATCAAGCCCAACATTGCCAAGATTTTGCTGGTGCAACTAGTACTTCAAGGGGGAAAAAAATCCTCCTTTTGCGACCACATATTAGCAGCCTTACTCATACCCTGACCTGGGCTGACCCTGGGTATCACAGGGCAGCCCAGAGTGCCCAACTCAGAAGCTGACATGGCTGCACACATGGGCATCCTGGACACCATGGACGTCCTGTTTGTCATCCAGGCAACAGTCTGCTGGTGCTTCTGTATTGGTGGTCAATGGTCCCCTGAGTCCCACTGTTATGATTTTAAATGTCTTTATTGGAGATATCTTGAGTTTCTTAGATAGTTGCATCTCTTCTCACTATTTACAGGGAAACAGAAAAGGACCAGAGTGTGAATGTACGGAGCAAGCAGATGAAGACGAGTAGCAGCGGACAAGGACTCTGTTGTGCTGCTCTTGCAAACCCATCACCAAAAATACAGAGAGCTGTGCTGTACTGATCTGCTGGGCGCCTTGCTACCAGTCCGGGCACAAGTACTCAAGGCACCCCTTGAACGGTGAGCACCCTCTTCGCGCGCTCTCTAAGCACTTCGCACTCACTCCTACCCACTGCCGTTCTCTCAGATGGCACAACACAAGCAACCTGGTAGCAGCAGAGCCACCGAGAGCTGTCCTGACCGTGGGCCGGTGCAGATCGGCAGGATCCGGCTGACAGGGTGGACCAGTTCTGCAAACCTCACCGAATGGCTGTGAAGAACTGGTTCAACAGGGCTCACAGCTGAAGACACAGCCTGAGGTGCGGCTGAATCCCCAGCTTGGGGACGTTGTCTGTATATTGATGCCCCCGACGTAAGAGAGAGACAACAAAACCAGACAGGACAGGGCATTTCCTAAGCAAAACCCAGCTGCCGGCTGGATAGAGGTCTTGGGTATATTTTACCTAATCTCACCAAGGTCCCAGGTGCTTTCTAAGTGGCACTTAATGAAATCCTCAGAAGACCTTGGTTCAGAGAACTACTGGAGCCGTGGACAGTTGCAAAGGCCAGGAAAGGATTCGGTGCTTCAGCTGTCAAACCAGTGGTGGCTCAACATAGAAACAAACTTCCCAGCTGAATCAAAATACAAATCTCAGGTGGGAGGAGAGGAAACAAAAAGACCCATATCTCCATCTTCCTGCGTTCCTGATGCAGCATTCAGCTGACCATAAAGACACTTGTTCTTCTATGGAAGCACACATAACACCTATCAGATAGGTCATTCAGCACTTTCCATTACAGACGCTTCTTCTCAGTTGTTTACAACTTTACCAAAATTCATTCATTTTCTATTTTCCATCGTGGAGAATCTGCCTCTGAGATGAATGTTGGTGTTTCCCTTGGTCCTTCTTTCTGGAGACCAGCTGACAGGACAGTGCTGGCACTCAGGGACTTCTCTGTTAGTGAAGACATGCTCTGCTAAATGGGCTCAATAGAGAGATGCGTTGACCTAGTGTAGGAGAGATCTCCCTCACCATTTCAGAAAGACCTCCACAGACTTTCCTGAGGTGATGGAGATGTGGTTTTGGCCCAGTGTGCACATGCTGCTTACATTCAGAGCAGCTCCATCAGCCATTTCATGCAGAGTTAAAGAGGCACGATGGAGAGCACACAGAGAACAAAACACTTGGGTCTCCAAAGGAAGGGCTGAGCTGGGGACATCAACCTCCACTGCTGCCTAGACAACAGCATGAACCAACTAACTCTTTATGGGTGATACCAGGCCTTTGCTGGCCTTGTTGGCCTTAGTTTTAGCACCTTGGGCAATAGCAATGGCAGTGGGGTTTGTGGGCAAGTTGTTAATTGTGGGAACTACTGACTGGGGCAGAGCGGGGATCTAGCAGCTCTTCTCCGTCTCTAGTTCCCAGGGCATGAGACTGGTGGCAGGGCTGGCATCTCAGCCTCTGCCATGAGGAGGCAGCTGGTGCCTGCTTTAGCCATCTAACCATCCTGTCTTCCCATCCTGAGAAGGAAGGCTCCCTGCTCAACTCCACAGATGTGCTGTGCAGGTTCCACAGCCTCAAAGCATTGAAATATCTTACATGTGAAACTTAGGCCTGTTTGGGGCTTAATCCTGTCCCAGGTAGAACAAAGACCACCTCCCAGTTCCCCAAAACATCAGTCAGAGAGTCATCATGCTAAGGGATGCCATCAAGCATGTCGAGCAGGGAATGGGGTTGTCTTCTGGGGATGGGAAGCGGAGCAGAGCCCATGCTGGGGAGTTTTGCAGTGTTCTGTTCTGTTCTGGAGGAACTGATTTGGCATCATTTTTCTGGGACCTTTTTATTAAAGTTGCTACCCTCCTTTTCAAAGTTGGTTGTTTACTGACAGTAGGTGGTGGGGTGAAGCAGGAACCTCTGGTTGCAGCAACTCTGTTGAAGAATATCTCTTACACAAGGGACAATGAGAGCTGGAAAATGTGGTAGAATGTGTGGGATAAATCATAGAGCCAGAACATCGGTGGCAAACACCATCATTAACCCTTCTCTGGCAATATGGAGACACTCCCTCCTCTGCAAGTGAGCTTTTGTTAAAAAAGATCTGTAAAAAACACAGACACTGTTGGGTCTTCTGCCTTTGCAGTCAGTGTGGCGGTGAGCCTTCCAGAGGTCATTAATTAATGCTTTTTCCTTCAGAGATAAAACCACGTAAAGAGGATCTCTGAGACTTTTGCAGATTCCCATGACTCTAGAAGCAGGGACTTTTAGGAAACAGCAGTTGTCAGGTCACTGGCCGTAACTCTGAGGTAAGCAACTGCACTATCTCTGCCCCAGGCAGGAGCCGACCTTCTCCAGGGCAGCCTGCCAGCGTGAAGCCAGATATCCACCGTGGCTGATCAAGGAAGGAGCCAGCCTGCAGCCAGGAATTTTATCAAATAAAGGGTCTGGGGCAATTCTGAACGGATCCCGCTGCTTACGGGGCCACCTTCACACCTCACCCACAGGCAGAGCCAGCCTTTGCTTGGAGGCAAGAGGAAGGGTTTGAAAAGGTTCCCGACGGGGGACCCAGGCCAGAGACCACAGACTCCTCCTGCGCATTTGGATGTGCACAGCACTTTGTACCCAGGTGCTGGGCGGGGACAACAAGCAGGGTTTGCACGTCCTGGAGTAGATGGTTCTCCCAGACTGCACAAACCCTTCTG